>NW_026856799.1:0-162622 GCF_026571515.1 Ruditapes philippinarum | reverse complement strand
GTAGTTTATCTATGGTAATAAATAAGTTATTGCCCCTTAATAAGACTAATCTCCATTACACCTAATGCTATTTCATTTCTAGCTAAAAACGTATCTTACTCTGTAATAAACTAGGTTGATTTTATTTCGGATGGATATGTTATCAGATATAACGCTCCTTAATACGGAGATATTTGCATTGGCAATAAAATCATTCCTAATAAAGTGAGCTTGTCTCCGTATTCATGTATACTGTTCTTTTCTTATTCCATTTTTCATATTGGAATTTTCTTTTACAATGATATCAGTGTATTATTATTATGATTATTATTATTATTATTATGATGATGATGATGATGATGTTGATGATGATGATAATGATGATGATGATTATTATTATTATTATTATTATTATTATTATTATTATTATTATTATTATTATTATTATTATTATTATTATTATAATTATACCAGACTTTTTAAAAACAAGCGAAAACATCATACACAATATATTATCAAACTTAAATAATATTTGAAACAGATACAAATAGTTTAAATATTACATTAAGATAATTAAAATTGAGATATCAGATAATAATCATACCTAAAATAAAGTCGTAACACAACCAATATATTAAGTGAAAGCAAAATGCAATTGTTGCTTAAGAGTTTATAAAAGAAGCAATATAAAATATATACTCTTACATACATATGTCGTTATATTTCACGCTGAAATATTGAGAAATATTAATGACATTATGTGCGTATTTTCATTGTCCGTTTTGTTTTTCAGTGTAAGAAAAATTTTCACTGCAGTTAAACATATTTTCCGTATTTTCACTGATGTCTTGCAGACATATTTATTCTAAATTCACCTAATACACAAAATCTAAGTGGAAATATTTCAAATTGTAAGGTCGAAAATAAGAAAAAATGTATATAATAAACAGAAAAATATATTTTTGTAAATAACAAGCAATTATCATAGTATTGCAAGCAATCCATAAGTCCCCTACCGGTTAGAACCTCATCAACATTCTGAAGGGCCATTGGCCATTCACTAATGTTTCAATTTTTCTCTATTTTAAGTAAATTTGTTGGAAAAGTTCTTTAAAAGTGATCACAGGAAACAGTTTTTATGAACAGACAGACGGACTGAAGGACACTCTAAAGTTAATATTTGAAACATCCCTGTTACCAAAATATAAAATTTTAAAAGCAAAATTCTTAAAGAGGAGATAACTCTTGAATTAAAGATGCAATTTCATAAAAATTTTCAGCTCTTTTGACTAATCACAAATATTGTTTTATTTGCCATGTTTTAAGCCTATTTGTTGCCAAGGCAACTGATATTTTATCAAAATAGGAAGAACGGATAAGACATGCATAATCTCAAGACTGCTATCTACCCATATGTCAAGTTTCATAAAAATATTTCCAGTACTTTTTGAGTTATAAACTGGATTCAGTTTATGTGTAAAATTTGCCATATTTTCAGTCTATGTGTTGCCATAGCAACCAGAATTTTCAACATAGGAAGAAAAGAAAAAGACATGCATAATCTCAAGACTGCCATCTACCAATATGTCAAGTTTCATAAAAATATTTCCAGTACTTTTTGCGTTATCACTGGATCCAGTTTATGTGTAAAATTTGCCATATTTTCAGCCTATTTGTTGCCATAGCAACCAGAATTTTCAACATAGGAAGAAAAGAAAAAGACGTGCATAATCTCCATACTGCCATCTATCCATATACCAAGTTTCATAAAAATATTTTCAGTACTTTTCAAGTTATCGCGGGATCCAGTTTATGTGTAAAATTTGCCATATTTTCAGCCTATTTGTTGCCATAGCAACCAGAATTTTCAACATAGGAAGAAAAGAAAATAACGTGCATAATCTCCATACTGCCATCTATCCATATACCAAGTTTCATAAAAATATTTTCAGTACTTTTCAAGTTATCGCGGGATCCAGTTTTGTGGACGGACGGACTGACGGACTGACAGACGGACAGACGGACGGACGGACAGACGGACGGACGGACAGACGGACGGAGGGTAAACCTAAAGTCCCCTCCGGTAAACCGGTAGGGGACTAATTACAGGATTTACTTTCATCTTGTGGTATGATATTATCATATTTGATAACCTTGTAACATGATACTCATATATGTGTATAGAATAAGAGAACAATAGCTCATTTCCGATATGAAATGTTGTTATCAATAGACGGCTTACTTTCACAGCAAAAGGTTAAAATATGATAAACAAGATCAGATCAACAAGGAAATGCGGCGTTCAATGAACGCAACCCCCACACGATAGCAATAGTCTGACAAATATGTAAAATGATATACAGACATATTAATCATTCGGAAAGAACTATTTGGAATATTTTCTTTTGACATCATAAAAATCGTATTATTGAATATATTTTATTACAGATAAAATTAATGACATGGCACGACATCGTACTTCAATATAAAAAATGTAAGATATCATTTTTGTTATAAACGCATTATTTGTTCAGCGTCGAGCAATACTTACAGACAGAATATCCTATTCAACCTTTTATTTAGTTACAAGATTAAACACTTACCCTGTGATAGCTTGTACAAAGCAAAGTGTTTGATGTTAAGTGGGAATACAAACTGCATATAAATCATCATGCCGAATGATACTTCATTGTCATATAGTATTAGGAAGTAATAGTAACTTCTTCAGAAATATTTTACACCGCAGCAGGAAAATGCAATTATGAACACCAATTTTGAATCAATTGAAGTGTTACTTGCTTAAGTGTTAGTTATCTGCTCTTGTAAAAAACCTTAAACAAACAAAACCTGTCTTTCAGGAGATTAAAACGGTAAACCAAAGGTTTGACTTTCATGAATTTGTTTCAATTGAGAAATCTTTACACCAGGAAATGTTTTAGAAAAAACTATATTGACTGCTTAAGTTTTAATCTTCTACAGATACGGGCCTTTATCTTCAATGAAGTTTTTAACAATAAAAAAGACATAAAATCAGTTTAAGTAAGTCGACGTTTATGAAATACCGTATTATCTGGAAAAAAATAATATTTTGTTTCTCATCAATGTACTTTAGCTTACATGGAAACTAATTACCGTATAAGTAGTTTTTTTCTGCGGTGACTTTATTTCTGCGTTTTCTGCAGTCAGTTTCGGCACCGTAGAAATAAAAACCGCAGAATATTTATCTTACCTGCTACGATATGTATCCTACATTGTGACCTGTTTCGTCTAAAGTAATAACGACAAACATATTATAACGGTAAGCGGGATTTCAAGTTGTATAGAAATCGCTGTCGGCTAAGTATGTAATGTGTGTTTGTAAGGATGTACTTATTGTTAATTATGCTAATTTTAGAATAAAGATATTTCAAACCATTCCAATCCTTAAACTGCTTAATAATCGTTGTTTACTTTAATTGTCATCGGATACGATACGGTAAACTTCTATCGTTTTCATTCAATTAAAGAACATACAACCGGGGTATATTTTTCACACGTTACTTCACGCTGATCAAAGATGTATACCTTACTATTGTTGTTTGCAAGCAAACAATATAATTGTTTGTAATTACTATACAGTTTTGCGGTGACGACGAAGAACAAATGCGAACGTGTACATGCAGATATAATAGATGGGTAATGTGACTTAGACTTTGATATGACGAGTCGCAGAATTTAAATCATGTTCTGTCCAAAGAATGTGCCGCAGAAATAAAGTCCGCAGAAATAAAAACATGCCAAAATTTGGAAAAACCACAGAATTTGGAGCCCGCAGAAAAAAACACTTATACGGTATTTTGTTTTGTTTAAACGGAATTAAATACATATAGCAACACAGAATAACAAGTGATTATGGACTGCGTAGAATACCATACTCCTTGAATTAATCATAGCATTACTCGAACCTTTATAATTATGGGGGAACAATAGATGTGTCTTCATTGTAACATTTTACAATAAAAACACATGTTATATGTCTTAATCGAATATTATTAAATAACGTATTGTCTTGAAAAAGACATAATGCGATAAAGATAGACTTATCTATTAATTAAATATAATCATCTTGAATTCGGATACATTCGTGACAATTACAGAAAATTTTGAAATACTTTGCAAAATAATCTTTTAGAATTGACATACATTTCTTTAAAGTGCGAAAGACAAAATGTACAAGCAGGTTGCTTTACTCATCATGAGAAAATACCAAATATAAATTCAACAAACATGTGTAGTAATATTTTGTTTAAAATACAGAAAGTTGAATAAATCATCATGAACATTCATCGGTAAACAAGGTAGAGTAGGTATTAAAATGAAGCATATTTATATGCGTGTGACTCAAAGGGATATCATATAGAAAAAAAGTAAATACAGGATTCAGGTTCAGTTTGTTTAAGCCTGTTCGTGGACGGATGAGGTAAGCGCAAGTCCCTTAGTACCGTATTTAATAGACTAAGTATGAAAGCTGCGATAACTAGATACGTTTTGTCAGCAGACAACGTACTTTTCTCAACATGCAAATAATTAAGAAAACTTATTTGGCAAAACACTAAAACGATATCTAGGCATATTGATAATTTGGAAAGAGCTAGCTACGTCTTTGCAATATTGTTTTTGACTCAACATGTTGTTTTTGAGAGATAAAATGATCACTCTTCCTCATATTTCATTTTGTTGCGACGAAGTGTGCTGTTGTTTGCATGTCAATACACTATTTTCATTTTTAAATCTATTTAACGAATAATATCCTTGGTTTAAACAATATAAACTAGAACTGCCACTATCATGGCGTGAATACCCCCGCATACCACTTTGTCAGAATCAACAGTGGCCATTTAGAGCTCAAGGACAACCTCCCTGCCAAATCTGAGGTTACTAAGCCAGTGCATTGCTAAGTTATGTATTCTACATGCTTCAAATGTGAAAATGTCAAAATCAATACATTGCGGACAGGACATTCTTTAGCAATTGAGAAGAAAAGCTTTTTTTATGTCAAGGTCCCTGTGACCTTGACCTCTGACCCAGTGACCTCAAAATCAATAGGGGTCACCTTATAGTCATGATCAACATCCATGCCAAATATGAAGACTGTGGGTCAAAGGAATCTTAAGTTAATGGGTGGACAAACTTTTTGAAGTCAAAGTCCCTATGACCTTGACCTTTGATCCAGTGACCTCAAAATCAAAAGGGGTCATCTACTAATCATGATCAACATCCATGCCAAATATGAAGACTGTGGGTCAAAGGAATCTAAAGTTATTGGGCAGACAAACTTTTTGAAGTCAAAGTCCCTGTGACCTTGACCTTTGACCTGGTGACCTCAAAATCAATAGGGGTCATCTACTAATCATGACTAACCTCCATTCCAAATATGAAGACTGTGGGTCAAAGGAATCTTAAAATATTGGGCAGACAAGCTCTTTGAAGTCAAGGCCCCTGTGACCTTGACCTTTGACCTGGTGACCTCAAAATCAATAGGGGTCATCAACTAATCATGACTAACCTCCATGCCAAATATGAAGACTGTGGGTCAAAGGAATCTTAAGTTATAGGGCGGACAAGCTTTTTGAAGTCAAGGCCCCTGTGATCTTGACCTTTGACCTGGTGACCTCAAAGTCAATAGCGGTCATCTACTAATCATAACTAACCTCCATGCCAAATATGAAGACTGTGGGTCAAAGGAATCTTAAGTTATTGGGCGGACAAGCTTTTTGAAGTCAAGGCCCCTGTGACCTTGACCTTTGACCTGGTGACCTCAAAGTCAATAGGGGTCATCTACTTATCATGACTAGCCTCCATGCCAAATATGAAGACTGTGGGTCAAAGGAATCTTAAGTTATTGGGCAGACAAGCTTTTTGAAGTCAAGGCCCCTGTGACCTTGACCTTTGACCTGGTGACCTCAAAGTCAATAGGGGTCATCTACTAATCATGACTAACCTCAATGCCAAATATGAAGACTATGGGTCAAAGGAATCTTAAGTTATTGGGCGGACAAGCTTTTTGAAGTCAAGGCCCCTGTGACCTTGACCTTTGACCTGGTGACCTCAAAGTCAATAGGGGTCATCTACTAATCATGACTAACCTCAATGCCAAATATGAAGACTATGGGTCAAAGGAATCTTAAGTTATTGGGCGGACAAGCTTTTTGAAGTCAAGGCCCCTGTGACCTTGACCTTTGACCTGGTGACCTCAAAATCAATAGGGGTCATCTACTAATCATGACTAACCTCAATGCCAAATATGAAGACTATGGGTCAAAGGAATCTTAAGTTATTGGGCGGACAAGCTTTTTGAAGTCAAGGCCCCTGTGACCTTGACCTTTGACCTGGTGACCTCAAAATCAATAGGGGTCATCTACTAATCATGACTAATCTCCATGCCAAATATGAAGACTGTGGGTCAAAGGAATCTTAAGTTATTGGGCGGACAAGCTTTTTGAAGTCAAGGCCCCTGTGACCTTGACCTTTGACCTGGTGACCTCAAAATCAATAGGGGTCATCTACTAATCATGACTAACCTCCATGCCAAATATGACGACTGTAGGTCAAAGGAATCTTAAGTTATTGGGCGGACAAGCTTTTTGAAGTCAAGGCCCCTGTGACCTTGACCTTTGACCTGGTGACCTCAAAATCAATAGGGGTCATCTACTAATCATGACTAACCTCCATGCCAAATATGAAGACTAAGGGTCAAAGGAATCTTAAGTTATTGGGCGGACAAGAAAAAACCGACGGACAGCCGGACGGCCGGACGGCCGGACAGCCGGACAGCCGGACGGCCGGACAAGCTGATTCCAGTATACCCACAACTTTGTTGTGCGGGGGTATAATAAACAATTAATAATATATAATATGTTTTTATATCATACATATGAGGTAAATGTTTATAGGCCGGAATCTTAAAGATGTAAAACAAGTGTATATGGTGTCATAATATGGGCTGCGTAGAAAACCATATTGCTTGATTCAATCAAAGAGAATTTTCCCAACCTGAATAACTATAATGACAAAGATAAATATTATCTTTATTATTATCTGTTATAACAAAAAAAACATGCAAGTTTTCTAAGTCGTAGATTGTTAAATAACATATTGGTTTGTATGGATATAATTCGATCAAGAGAGATATATCTATTCATTGATATGATCGATCTCATTCAAGATATATTCTAGTCAATTGCTGTCTTTCGGTGTCAAAAGGTATCTTTACTAACTGATATACGAGGGGAAGTCAGAAAATAGCCAGACTTTTGACTCGTTCTCGAAAACCATTCAACATTTTAAAAAAAATCTTTCTACTCTTTTTCAAAATATTCTCCACCTACGTCTACGCACTTTTGCCATCTTCGTGAGAGCTTTTGTATTCCCGCTGTGAACTATGACGTAGACCTATGTTTTAGGTACCGTGTAACAGCAGATATCAAAGCCGCTCTGGTCTTATATTTCTTTCCAGCAAGCAATTTTTTCAGTTCTGGAAACAAATTAAAGTCACAGGGAGCGAGGTCTGGGCTATAAAGAGGGTGAGACAACAATTGCCATTTGTAAGAGTTGATTACCTCCACTGTAGATGCGGCGGTATGGGAGGGGCGTTATCGTGAAGGAGGACATTTTTCTGTGATAACCTGGGACGCATTTGCTTCAGCTTTTCTCTGAAATTTTTCAGAATTACTTCAGAATAGTACTTGGCAGTGAAAGTTTGACCTTTTTGTATGAAATGAGTAAGTATCATTCCTCGTGAATCCCAAAAGCAACAAGCATGACTTTGTCAGCCGAAGGAGACAGCTTAAACCTTTAAGGAGGTGGGGAACCAGCTCGTATCCACTGCTTTGACTGAGCTTTTGTCTCAGGTTCGGAATAATGAACCCACATCTCATCGCCAGTGATAACGCGGTTCAAAAACTTATCTCCTTCACGATTAAAACGACTTAAATGTTCTTTTGCATTGGTTACTCTGGTTGCCTTTTGATCTGCTGACAGCTGTCTAGGCACCAACCTGGCACTTACCTTGCTCATGCCTAGGTGTTCGTGTAAAATCTTGTGTGCCGATGCCTTACCAACGCTAAACTTGTTGGCTACCTCCTCCAAAGTTACTCGACGATTTTTGTTGACAAAACTTTATCATTTGCTACCATTGTTAGGGTCACCGCCTCAGCTAGCCGCCCAGTCCTAGGCCTGTCACAAACACTTGTTCTGCCTTCACGAAACTGAGAAACCCAGTTGTAGAAGGTTGAACGTGATACACATTTATCAGAAAATTTTTGTTAAGCCTCTGAAAGATGTGGCAGGGCTTTTCACCTTCTGCAACCAGCAACTTTATTACACAGCGTTGTTCCTCTAAAAAAAGTCCATGATAGACGAAACACCTATCATATATCAGAGGGAAAAATACTGTGTATACACAACTATTTTTGAAAATAAATTGACCACGTTAATGGCGAATGAATGTAGTTTTCACCAATATATAATGTGTGTATATAGCTGCACGTGGAAAGAGAGGAGCATGAAAAGTCCGGATATTTTCTGACCGTCCCTCGTATAACTGAAAATGCACAAGAGATAATAAAGGCTATATAGTCAGTCGGACTGACCGGGAAACAAGTGGATTTCCCTTAAGGCTTCCCGATCAGGCAGCAAATGTCAAAATCCTTACCGATCGGGAAGTTTATTGGCCTTCTTTTTACATAATTCAGGAAAAATGGCCGGTGCATAATAGTTTTCAACCCATTTCAATATGAATATCACACTTTAAAAGAAAAGGTACATCAAGTCATTTTCTTTTAAAATGTCTAAAATTAAAATAATCTGAACGTGAATTTTAGTGAAGTTTTACGAATCTACTAAGAAGTAGCTGCTTCCCGTTTTAGAAACACTCTTTCCTGATCAGGCATCTAGCGAAATATTCACCATTAAATGTTTCTCGTTCGGGAAGTTTTATTCTCTATTTAAGCGCGTTCTATTCTGGAAATTTTTCGTGTTGATTGAGATTGCTTGGGACAACACCAACAAACATAGTTATCTGTGCAACAAATCAACATGTGAGTCATGGCGTGAATGTTTTGGAGTCTGATGTGTAAAATATGCAGTTATTATCTTAAAAACCATTTATTACAGAGTCTTCATATTTCACATACTAATTGGTCATAACTATAGTAGATGACATCTATTGATTTTAGGGTCACTGTGTCAAAGGTCAAGGTCACAGGGGCTTAAATGTCAAAATGGTTTCCGCACAATATCTTGTTCACTAAGAAAAGATCACGAACAGGATCAAGTGATCCTGACATTATTTTCATGTTATATGTTACTAAAATAAATTGTGTTTTGCTAGATTTAAATTGTAAATATTCAGAATGTTAAAAATTGATGATTTGCAAATAAACCAAACTATTTTGAAATAAAATTAACAAATAACAAAACAAATACAAAAATATTTGGATCAAAATGAGGACCAATTTTAGGACGAGGAACAATATTTGGATCAACTGTGCCATACCTGTATCTTGCAAAATTAACAATAAATTGCTTATATTAAATTTCGTAAACGTACTATTGCAAGTCCATTATTATCAAATTAATATTAGATATTGAAACTACGAGGATAAACAATGAAGAATATTAGTATTTAGATATAATCCTGATCTTGATCCCGATCCTTAAATCTTTGTAAACACGGGGCCAAGATTTCCAAAATGATTAGTCATATGTAGTAGATGACTCCTACTGATTTTGTGGTCACTAGTTCAAAGGTCAAGGACACAGGGGTCTTAAATGTCAGAATGGTTTAAGCTCATTATCTTGAAAACTATCTTTCACAAAGTCATTATATTTCACATATTAATTGGTCGTTACTAGTAGATGGTCCCTATCGATAGTGGGGTCTTTAAATCAAAGGCAAAGGTCTCAGGGGCCTCAAATATGTTTGTTATCCGTCGTTAGACCACATTGTCTTCGCTGATTATCTTAAAAACTATTCACCACAGTCTTCATATTTCACATATTGATTAATCATAACTAGTAGATGACCCTTTTTGATTTTGGGGTCACCAGATCAAAGGTCAAGGTCACAGGGGCTTAAATGTCAAAATGGTTTCCGCACAATATCTTGAAAAGTATTTATCGCAAAGTTTTCTTTTTTCATGTAATGATTATTATAATATCATTGCTACGATTCTTTGTTGAAACTACATTTGATTTTTTTCTCTCGTGAAGGGTAAAACAATTTGCTATTAAATAATGTATCTCGCACATTAGAACAATATTTGTCAATTCCAAAATGATTGTACTATAAAATATTCAAAAAGACGTTTGTTGCCTGATCGGGAAGCCTTGAAGGGGAATCCCCTTGTTTCCCGATCAGGCAGTATGCCCGACAGATAGTTGCTTCTTTAGTAGGAAAAAGTGATTATAGATATTTATTTATGACTTTATGATTTTTTGGTGTATTTTTTTTTACTAAAATCAAGCAGGTTGAATAAATTGTCAACATTTGATAAAATATCGTTTCCCACCACCTTTTCTCAATAACCAGCGCAGTAATAATGAAAGTTGCCACATTCCTTTTAACAGCTCATAAGGGACTGCTGATTAGTGAAGCTAACTGTCATGTTTCACAATTAATTGCAGCATTGGAAGCGGTTCGTGACCAAGTCAAATATGTTCATTTTTAAACATTTTAATTCCGCTTTATCCGGTGAATATACCAACATATACGCGTTGTTTAAAAATGTTCCTTTTTCCTTCGATTATAGCGAGATCTTGAATGCACGGGTCGTCAGTTTCGTTTCGAATGCGAAAATATCATTTCAAAAATAAATGAAGGAAATAATTCCGAACATTTTCTTGTTGATTTGACTGAAGTTATTAGAAAATTGCTAAGTTAAGATTCGAGACTGCGCATCAGATACCACTGAAAAGAAGTAATAAATATAATATGAAGAATTTCGACTACCTTACCCTTTGAATTTCGCCAACATTATCTTATTAACATGTCTTAAAAGCCTTACCAGATATCATGCCGATGATAAAAAACAGAACGAGCAAGGCAAGGTTCACGCTTGTAGCAGCTATAGATTAGTTCATGTTTGTTGTTACTGGTAACAGCTTTTCATATGTAATTTTTGCTCTAAACCTTAGAGCATATTCCATGAGCGGCAGGAAAAGTATATGTAAGTATTTATTATTACACATGCGGGCTCCAATTACACTATTTCTTCTTAAAACTTTCATGAAAAGCTAATGAATGCAATAATACCAAATAAATACATTGATACTTCCTAATTTTAGCTAGAAATTGCAGGAACCTGATCAGACAGAAACATTACTAAATGTAATAACCTCAGTTATACATATTATCCCTGGAATTTCCTGTAATAAAAAATGAAGCAATTAATTCAGTCTAAGAAATGGGTTGAAAAACATAAAAGAAATGACCTAACAGGATGTTATTGTATATATTGAGAGTGAATTTGACCCTTTGAAAAAAACTTTATATACGATGTATTGAAATAAGTTACGGAAGAAATATTTTCAAATTCGTCATATACTGATTTGAGAATCCAATAGAATAGCACATACATAATCCATATGACTTCGTCACTTCATAGAGAGCAAACAAGCAAAAGGTTTGTTCCTATGACGCTGTAAAAAAGTGTTACAAAAAATATATGTACTCTTGCATCGGGGAAAATAGAAAATGGAGTGTTACTGGTAATGGCGGCTTGCCCTATGTTTCTTTGCAGTTATTTGATAGACAAAGATCGAAATTAACACACATTCTAATCCATCCCGATCTCGGACATTTTGAAAAATATATATGTTTAGAGTTTGTCTGTCTGATCTATTGAGAATGTACGAGTACGAGTCAATAAAAACAAATACTTTATGTCAAAATATGACAAACCATCATAAATTCTGGCAAATTGTAAAGTTAATCTCATATGGTACATCAAAAGAGTCATAAGTATGATTTTTGGGAAATTGCTTAACCGAGAAAAGCGTCTACAATTGAATTAAGAAGTATGATTAACATGCACGTATGCTCTATTCCTTTTCAGAGCAGCAGTGAAAAGAAAAAACAGCTCTCTGTTGCCTAACACTTCGATACGTGGCATAAGTCAACACGCCCAGCCTCCGCGATGCCGCGACCACAAATAAACATTTTGAGGGAATATGTTAATTTATCTTATTACTCCAAACGTACTGGAGGTACTAGAATATACATAAACTAACACGATACTGAAGCTAACTGTATTTGCACAAATAAAAATGAATAATTCCATTGCTTTTCTTGAAATTTCTTTCTTGATATCTGTAAAATTAGTTTTAAATATTCTTTTATTTTTTTATTAATTAAATACAGAAGAAAAAAAACGAATTAAAGTATCAAATGATATTTAGCTCCGTGAAAATATGTTGAGCGTATGTGATACAGATTGACATGTCGTCATATGTCTTTAAAAAGGCATATCGAATGAAATAAAGAATAACCGGATACCATTCCGGAAAATATGATACTATAACTCTTACAATGACCAAAGTAATCGATCTCATTGCAACATTTTATGCCTGTCACTGACAGAGTTCATTGGAGAGAATACCTGCTCAGTTGTAATAAAATTCTGACGAAAAGAAATGGAACTAGAAATGTGTCCATAGGACACGGGTGCCCCCACCGCGCCACTGTTCTGTCAATCTTTTTACTAAGTCAAGGGAAATAACTCTACAAATACTGGATAAATCCACAAGCGAAACCCCAGGTGCAAATCTTAATATGCTGAGCAACCTGCCCATAAGGTTTAATGACTATGTCAAATCCTGTTTGAGTAACTTGCGACACAAGTTGAAAATTGCAAAAAAGTGAAGGGCAATAACTCTAAAAACTAAAAATACTTAATAAATCCAGACGAAAATACCTGGTGCACAACTGCACATGCTGATCAATATTCCTGTAAAGTTACATAACTCTAGGTCAAATACGTTTTGAGTTACGTGCGACACATGTTGAAAATTGCAAAATTTTACTAAGTCAAGGGCAATAACTCTGAAAATACTAAAAATATCCAGACAAAAATACCCAGGTGCACAACTACACATGCTGATCAACATTCCTGTAAAGTTTCATGACTCTAGGTCAAATACTTTTTGAGTTACGTGCGACACAAAAGTGAACGGACGGACGGACGGAAGGACGGACGGACGGAAGGACGGGCGGACGGACGGACGGACAAGGGTAAATATAAATGCCCGCCACTAACGTGGGGGCACAAAAATATGTTCATCGACATACGATTAGGGAATTTTAAGGCCGCTTTAAAGATATAAAGTATATGAATGATATTTGTATTTGATTTTAAATAAAAAAATATATAAGTATTGTTATTATCATACAAAGATATGTTTCGTGTGCAATTAAATCACTACTTAAGGAAAACTATATTCTCACAAAATTTGATATAATTATTTACATAATACATAGTTATACACTATGAATTAAAGCCCACATGCATCTGTTAACAGTCTATTTTTGGGCAAGGAACGAACTCTATTTATATGATAGACAAAGCATTTCTAATATAGAAACCTTCTTGAAATGTCAAGAAAGCCCGTGTTTACCACCAAATTGCAGTTAACAACATTTCAGTTTATTGAACGGAAAACTGTGGCATATATGGTTAAAACCAAATTGACATTAAATTATCATTATTATTATTATTATTATTATTATTATTATTATTATTATTATTATTATCTAAAATTGTTCGTATTTTCTTTTTTTTTGCATATCACTTAGTCAAGTTTTGTCAGTTAACCCTAAATTTATCATGTGAGTTGATTAATTAATGTTTAAGACACTTTTAAATCGTTGTGAAGTTTGCCACAATCCCGTTGGTGCAAAGATCTTTCCATGGCTGTTTAATATAGAAAAAGGTCTCTGTAACTCTATGCAATTCCAATACATTATTAAAATTAAGGTAGTCATAATGCAATGCTTTCCCGCAAAAATAATACTAACATCGGCCAATATCGTAATAAATCGGTCATTTCAGGAACATTATTTTTAACAATCGTTGGTATTCAATAATATTTAACCGTTTAATTTTTTTGGCGGGAAAGCATTACAGTAAGACACACTTAAGAGAAATACAATAGAAAATTACTACATAAAACAGAAGCAAAATACTGATATCATTAAAGCTAATATCCCTGGCGATTCCGAAATAAATGTCACCAAAGGAGACATTTTCAACACAGGCTCGTACATTTATATATGGAACATGATGATTAACACATCTCTTGTATGTTGACACAACATCTAAGTGAAGATTTGCAATGTTTATCATGCTGTAATTTTAAACGGTTTTATTTTGTAAATATTGACTTAAATCATAAACACACCCGTTAACTGGTTGCAAGTAGATTCGTTGGTTGCGGGTAGAAAAGTTGTGCATTTGTTATTTCTTTTATCTGCTATCGACTGCTGCACAATATATTGTGGAAAAGTATCTATATTGTCTATAAAAAAGAGACAAAAGAGAAGAAAATATGGTTTAAAACTGACATTATTCAATTCTACCTGCACCAATCTGTCCACTCGGTAGTGATATTAAAAGGGGGTGCTTGTATCTGTTTCAAGTGAAACATTACAACCGTTTGGTCACTTTTATCTCGCGGAAACTGATATTTTACTTAAATGCAGATTTAATAACTGTAAACAATATGTTGATGTTTTAGACCCGTTTGTGTGAGAGAGTAGCTTACTCAGGCAAATTATTGACAAAAAATATTAAAATGATATTATGTACTCAAATCTTGCTAAAATGACTTCTCACAAATTCTATATATCTTGGGTTTGAAATATGTCTATATATGTTGATCAAAATTTAGACGCCGACAGAATCACCAAATAATTTTATAACAAGTCATGTGATTGGAACAAAACAAGGACATGTATAAAATATTAAATGGAAGTAATGAATAATTTGCCTATGTCTCCCTTTAAAAGGGGAAAAATTTGAAGAAACAGCGATATAGAAGAAGTATGTGCTGTAAGAGTCTCGAATCCGTTCCTGGTCAATTGACCCTTTCGAAACCCTAGGTAAACACCGTTTTCCGGTATGTTCCGGATATAGTTCTTGGGAATTAAACCTTATGAAGAACATAAAATTATTATGTGATATTTCTGTTTTTCTATCATAATTTTACCGTTTAAGGGTCAAATAATTGATGTGTTTGGAAATTATCAACTGATAAATGTTTTACAAAACATACAAAAAATAAATTGTTTATAATGAGAATCTATAAAACAAACAAACAAACAAATAAAAACGTAGATGGATCTGCTATAATAGATTTAGTAATTTTCTGAGTAATCTTGTCTATTTACATACATTTTTTGTGGAGTTATTAATACAATGGTATTGTCCAACAATATTGACCTGGCACTTCATTAACTTTCGTAAAGGTCATTTGAATAAACACTGACCAGTATCTATCAAATATATCGATATATTTGCTAACTTCACTCGTCAGTGAGGTGTGGTGTATTGGTATAGATGTCGGACTACCGATCTGAAGGTCTATGGTTCGGTCCTTAACCTACACCCCGTTATGATTTTTTTTAATTTACTCGCAAGAATTTATTTGAAATAGTTTTACTACACCTAGTGTTAGAAAACCTTTTAAGTGGTGTTTTTATACACAATTATATATTTTTTATTTTATAACAGTATAATATTTTTTATAACAGTATCTTTCAACGGTTCTTTTTGTGACATTATGAAATCGTTTATGCGTTAGCGCATACGCGCTATAAAGGCAATTATTATAAATACTACACTGTTGGTACACACAAATTAAAGATTTGCAATAGTGTTGAGAGAATGGCAATTTTAAATTTTAAATATAAAAAATAAGGTGCTGTAATAGGATTCGAACCTACCGGAATTCGTCTACATTCTTCAAGTGAAGTGAAGTGAAGTGAAACCCCTTTACCAACTGCGCTAAGATGGATTTTTAATTTACACATTTTTATCAATTTGATCTTTACATTTATATTGATTTACAGGTAGATCGTAAAGTTTACCGAATATACCGACTACAGGGTCAAATGCAAGAGTGCCAGGTCAATGTTGTTGTACAATACTGTTATTATTTTCTTACAATGAAAGAATTGTTTTATTTCACTTTAATCACTAAAAGGCCAAAGATATATACAGATTGTTATTACACGCCATTAAGGCAAATTCCGCAGAACTATGTACCTTGTCCTAATTATAAGACCTAATTGTAACATATTTCATGTTTATCCTTTATTAATCTGGTATTTTGCATTTTTTTATCTTCCATGTTACGTTAGAAAAAAGCATTGATCATATTAAATGTAACATGTCACAATGATAAACATAAAATGTTAAATAACTTTTTTTGCACGGCTAATTATTTAGACTACTCTGTACCAGAAAATGGCGTTTAGCAAGGTTTTCGAATTCGTGAATGAATGTAACAATTCGAACTACATCGACACAACCAGTAATCTTTCGGTTACTAGTACGGCGGCAATGCCGCCAAAGAAATATTGTAAAAATAACTTACGTTTCTAGTCGAAGGGAATTCCCCACCAAGAAAACTGATGATAAATCCGACATATGCATTAGAACTGTAGAATATATCCCGTGATGTCAAAAGCTTTAAAATATAGAACAGCGATAGCTCAGATGGTTAGACCACTGACTGGCACTCCTTAGGTCCCGGGTTCGATCCTTAGTAACACAATTGAGATTTTCAGAGACACTTTTAGCGTTTCCCACATACCTAGAGGTGTACTTATAAAAAAATCCAGGTAATCCCCGCGTGTATCAGTGCTATACACTGGACATGTAAAAGAACCAAGGGATCTATTCAATAAGAGCTATAGGGAATGGTTCCCGGATTCCCTTGTATCTGACAATATGTTGATGTTTTAGACCCGTTTATTAAATTATCTCATAGCTATTTTTGAAGTATTGGGGAATGTCTACGTCCCCGCGAGGGGTTTGACATTAACTGATTAATAGAAGATAGATTGCTAACCATGTATAATACTCCACAAACTTGAACACTTGTAACGAACTGTCAAATTAAGTAAGTCAGTCATATAGAATATCAAGCTTTTTTTCTGTTGCAAACTTCCATTTGATGATTTAGTTGAATAAATAAGAAACTCAATATAATAAGATTGAACATGTAAATTAAATCATACTTCTAATAACCTTTTCATAAGTAAAACATAAGTATATCTCCACTTTGATGGCAATTTATCTAAAACGTTTATTTACTCGAGTAAACGACAGAATGACCAAGTACACATGGCAAGAGGCACAATTACAGTTATAACATTACCCGATTAGAATCACGTGAACAATCAATGTGTATGTATCTATTAGTTTGGTTGAATTACGATCAAATATAAAATTAAACATTTTTTATAAACAGGGGAATGTGATATAAAATAATTATGGTAAAATTGAATTAAGAAATGTTTGAATAATTTTTATGTTTTGTCTTTAAAAATTATACATGCATGTCCATATGCTTGTACAGCAATGTACAGGTATCAAACATGATTTTCTTGTGTATTTGTTATACCAAGGACATCATGTAGGCTTATTCAACGGATTCTCATTGTTCCGCATAGCTAGCAAAAATGCGTGATACTCGTGGCGGCACAATATGACTGACTTAGTTGTCTAGGGACCGACCCACATCATATTTGGGCGATATTTACCAATTGTCAACAACATTTTAATATACAACTATGTTTTTCAAATAGCCTTAATTTCCGTTATTGAACTTAATAAATTAGATTAATGTCAAGGGTCATTTAGTAACTACATTAAACGTTCATTTGGGAGTGCATCAATTCTAATACATTTGTATACCATTGCGCATGCGTCCCTTGTCCGGGAAATATCATTTGAACCGACATTATGCACAACTAGACTTGGTTCTGATCATTTCTGCAAAGTTTGCATGAACGTGCAACAGTAGTTTCCGAAAAGAAGTCTGGACAAGCTTATATGTAGCTGTCAACACAGTTTGTAATCAACAGGCCAAAACGTATTTTTATTCAGGCGTAAAACCCGTAAAATATGCATATGCATTGGATTACAATAATAGTATAAGTGAAGCAGTCGTGACAAACTTTAACAATAAAAATAATTAAAGATCCATAACTCTGGCAAAAATCAATATATACGACAATGCTGACGATTTGCACAACAATATTTAGTACTGATCATTCCTGTAAAGTTTGCATGAAATTGTATCAGTAGTGTCTGAGGAGTAGTTCGGACAAGTTTTGTGTCGGACAGACGGACAGACAGACAGACCGACGGAAAGGGATTTATATGTCGGCGCAAGTTAGTAGCAGGCGACAAGATAATGGCAAATTTTAAACTTCTCTTTAAGTTTGTGATGTTTAGTCAAAAGCTAATCATAAACTGTATATAAAAAAAATCCTCTCCCGGCATGGAAATAATTATATCATATTTAATATCAAACATATGTTTACTGTACATATGTATTTAAATTGCAAATTTTGAGGTGCGCATAATGTATAAAAATATTACACAACCACCATTAAAGCACAATAAAACGTTAAACAATAAAACAGGCTCTAATCAGGAATTTAAAGTTTATATTATTACTTTGTAAATTAATGTTTAATGTGTATTTTGAGGAATTAAATGGTTATAAAACACAATTGCAAACATATGTAAACGTGCTTTTCTATTTTATCAGAAGACCTGTTTTTATCGTGCATAATTCACAATACAATTCTAGTTTTATGCATTCGTGAAATGCTGTAGATATGTATGTTGGTAAACGTTTGCTTAAAGGGACTCCACTAAGGTTTCATGATGGGACTGAAAATTTTTTTTCCAGATAAATGTACCATTTGATGTAGGTCAAGACCAATAACTTGTGTGCACAATTGCAGATCTTTCGCTAACTCTGTTTCTTTTCCAGAACAATTAATTCCCCTTAGTGTTGAAATTGACCCAACGCTTTTCACTAAAATCGGGCGAAAATTATAATACATAATACGATTTTTCAATTTATTTCCACCTATATTTCTTAATTATCTTCCACATATCTTTCTGTTTTAAGTATCCCAGCTTATCAATGTAAGGAATTCAAATTATATGTTTCGGGCTTAAGGTCCTAAGTGGAATTCCTTAAATTTAAAATTAAATCATGTTGCAGAATACAGAAACTCATATAAATTCTGTACATACATTTATTTTTTATTATTTTGTAGTCGAAATCATAAAAACTAAAGATTTAAAATCATATGAATAAATTCATCAACATAAGTTACTTTTTCTTTTTTGTAAAAAAAACCCTTAAAACCATATACAGATACAGGCGTACTTAGTTACTTTTTATGCATTAATCCATGAAGACGTACGTATGTATTAGTGCTGTCTTTTTATTTTAAGGTAGCTCGCTACTTTCCGACCGAAATTTGACAATATCTCAGATCTTGATGATTTTTGGTATACAGACATGTAGATATGTAAGCTTTACTTCTGCAGCATTATTTTATAAATAAACGGCGTTACTATGACGTCAAAGCGCCCTCTATCGGTGGCGGCGAAATTGCGTCTTTTTTATCAATAAACCGGCCTGTTATTATCAATTTTCATCCGATTTCCTTCATTTTAATTCTATAATGTTCAGTAAATGTATGTCTTTGTAACGATGTCTTTCTTGAACATTTGCTTAATACTCTGCGATTCTACGTTATTTTCCCTCACGTTCTGACGTCCATATTTGATGCAAATATCGCGCGATATCGCATTAAAGATTGTGAAATAATAAAAAATCAACACGGTGAATATTGCTTTAATTTTTTTAACATGTAGTGAAGTCATAAAAGAAACTATTTATGCAATAAAAATATAGGGTCAACGCGTAAGATATTTTGCTATTACTATTTGCATATAAAATAAAGGGTGAGTAAAACGTAATGATTTTGGTGACGTCAAATATTTTTCTCAAGGAAATGTTCACGACTTTTTCGATAAATAACATACTGACAGGAATAAAAATGTGTGAAAACCATCAACAACAATAGTTTGTAGACATGTTCCGTAGAAACGTTCTTTTAAAAATCCTGTCAGATGCCTGCATTTCGATGAATATCTTCAATTATATACATGTACAACAAATCAGGGTATAACTGTCTGCAAAAGTTGGTATCAATCGCTGAAAAACTGCAACGAATGGATATAAATAACTCGAGGACTGAAAGACAATTCAGAATATTGAAAGATATAATTAAAAGGCTACTTAAGTGGAAATTATAAAACCATAAATTTTGCAAAGAATGTCAGAAAAAAAGAATGAAAAGGCTGGTGCAGTCGCAATGTCATCATGTTATGTGTATCTCGGTACAACATAAACTTCCATGTTATCACATATAACAATTTTGAATTGTATATATCAGTTAGTAGGAACAGAGACATAGATAACATCTATGTCTGTGGTAGGAAATGAATCAAATTTACGTTTCAAAAATATATGATCAACTGGAAGTAGCAACGATTTGTACGTAAGCCATGATTCAATGGTAGTCTTAATTATATTATAAAATCTAGCAGACATTTAATTCAAAAAATTTTTACACGTATAAAAATGTATTTATTAACAGCCATCAGTTATTCTATTTTCTCTCGCAGCTAAATACCCTGCACTAAGCGTGAGACTCAGATTTAAAGCAGGAATCACGCTCTCATGCTATGGCTTTAATTTCTCACGTATTTCACATTCTTATTTATTTTAAACTAGCTGACTCGCGGTATGCGTTTACTAGCGCATCTTTGAGGCGACATAAATCCGCGATCATTTCTCGATTAAAAGCGAAAGTTCCGTTGATTTATTTTGTATGTTCAGAAGCGGAGAACTTTGCATATTAAATACAGATTCCCTTGTATTGAATACCATGTAGGATCCTCAATTTGTGAGAATATGGTTGTGGGAGAAGCTCGTTATTTGTCTGCACATAATGCAGTGCGTGCTATGTAGAGCCTATGAAAATAATGAACTATGCATTTTATGTTTTATATCTTCTTATTTTTTAATATTGGGTTTAACGCCGCTTTCAACAGTATTTCAATTAAAGCGGAGGGAATTTAACGAAACCAGTGTTTCTCACAGTATCAACTTCTCTTTGGAAATGAATGACAGCAGTCCGAGGTGGACCTTGAAACATTTCATACACAGTAAACAATTCTAAAGGATAATCTATTAGTACAATACGCAATCGTGTCTCGAATCCATGCCTTCCGAATTCAGCGTAAGACCACTTTACCGATTACAACGTGGCAACAGAAGAATATTCAAAGTAAAAAAACCCTGATTATGATCTCCGTTAATAAGGGAGAAGTCCATTTTATTGCTAACATCATAAACACGTGTTGTTGGTGTGTGTTTTGAGGTTGTTTTTCTTTTCTCTTGTTTTTTTATTTTTGTTTTAAAGCAAACTGTATTGTATTAAAAAATGAACAAGATAACGTCAACATAATACATTATTCGTATTCAGTGGTAACAAAAGTTGCACAGGTTGTTTAATAATTATGTTGTATTTAATTAAAATATACAGTATAACCTTTACAGAGAAATGCCCTTTGTTGCCTAAAGTGGTTGCTCTTCAGAGTTAAAATGTAGTGGAACTCTTTAGAAATAAATAATACTTTGAGGGCCGCTATGTTATACTGTACAGTAATGAAAAAAACGGTAATGAATCCGAGTTGAGTAATGGTTATATTGGGTGTTTCACATTCGAGTCTGCAGTTGCGAATATGCTTATATTTTTTTTTATTCAGTATGATTTTGCTTCCAAAATAGTTTATAGTTTGTCACATAAGTGCTCATTGTCTAATTATCATGACATTTTAATTAGATTATAATTATATAATCTATGTATTGCACATACTTAAAAATGGTAAGCAAAAATTAAAATAAAATAAAGGTTTTTGTTTCTTGTACAGTTTGTTTTTAAATATTCTTAAAGGGACTCCACTGAGGTTGAAAAGCCAAACACATAACATTTGAATTTCTTACATAAATGAGCTGGGCACTTCAAACAGAAATATATGCGAAGATAGTTAAGAAATATGCTCTGAAATTTTGCACAAAGATTCGTGGTGTAAACCTACATCAAATGGTACATTTATCTGGAAAAAATATTTTCAGTTCCATCATGTCAAAATACCTCAATGGAGCCCCTTTAACATATTTGAATATTATTTCTGAATTTTATTTATCACTTATTTCGGCACATTTGTATGCATATCTATTTGAATTGTATTTTTACGATGTGTTTTGACACCGAGGCTCGTCTGCCTTTATGTGATTTTATGAAAGTGTTTAAAGGCTGAATGTAACGTAAAATAAATATTCTACGGGTATAAGCTAAGCGACCTAATATTCTTACTTCATTCATACAGCAATATGTGAATCTTATTTTTTGCGCTAAAACTAGTTAATTCATATAATAATATTACACTTTAACAACATCACATTATAAAATTAGAATTAAAAGATGTATGAGACTGTGTCCTGCAAATTAGAAAAGTATTTAAAAAGGGATTGTCGGATTAAACATTCATTGTAAATGTGCTCATCTAGCGCATGGTTTCAATGAGAAAATAATCAACAATTTAAAAAATATACATTTCATCAAGCCCCTGTGTTGTTTATACTTACTATCGTAATGTTTGACGTAAGAAAATTGTTATTTGGTATTATTCTTTGAACTCAAACAACTATTAACGTCACCAAAATCATAACGTTTCACTCACCCATATTTTATTTTAAAACAGTAATAGCAAAATATCTTACGCGTTGACCCTATATTTTTATTGCATAAATATTTTCCTTCACTATCTCACTACACGCTCGGAAAATTATAGAAAAATTCACCGTGTTGAATTATTTTATTACACAATCTTTAATGCGGTATCGCGCGATATTTGCATCAAATATGGACGTCAGAACGTTGAGAAAAATGACGTAACATCGCAGACTATTAAGTAAATGTTAAAGAAAGACATAATTACAAAGACATACATTTACTGAACATTATGATATTAAAATGAAGGAAATCGGATGAAAATTGATAAGAACAGACCGGTTTAATGATAAAAAAGACGCAATTTCACCGCCACCGATAGAGGGCGCTTTGACGTCAGAGTAACGCTGTTTATTTATAAAATAATACTGCAGAAGTAAAGCTCACATATTTATATGTTTGCATACCAAAAATCATCAAGATCTGAGATGTTGTCATATTTCGGTCGGAAAGTAGCGAGCTACCTTAAATTGATTAACTTTAAAACGACTTAATGATTGAAAATGCGCGTTTGTAATGTCATTTTTCATTGGAAGATCGTGGCGCGTATATAATCTTTATACACCCCTGTTGTCAAATTATGATATTTCATGTTTTCTGAAATACTAGGATAGGAATTTTGTCGCAATATAAATTCTTTATATTTTCTTATCTTATAAGTTATACCAATGTTTGCCAGGCTATTTGTGGACTTTGCCTATATATGCAAACAACCGTTATTATACGGTCATATAACCTGCCTAGAATTTTTGTAATGGATACGTACAACAACAGTAGCGATTATAGTTAAATTAAATAAACGTCATGATTATCCAATGGAAAACGATGTTACAAACGTGCATTATTATAACTCTGAGTATTAACGGCTGAAATACAACCATATTCTTTTTATCATCTTTCAAATATCCGTATTATTAGTTTGGTTATATTGCAAATGAGGCCTTACATACGACAATAAAACATGTCAGGAATATTTATAACGATTAATAGTACAGCAAACTTTCTTTTTGAGAGAAAAACGTGATATTTCTTTATAAATTGATAGTAGCCGTGTATATAAAATTTTATTATACTGCATGTTTGTAACGTCGCTTTTCATTGGAAAATCGTGACGTTTATATAGTTTATATACACGGCTACTGTCGATTCATTAAGAAATCTTACTTTTTTCTCTAGAACATTTGTAGAAAATGATGCATGCTGTATTATAAATTCGTTATAAAGATTGTTGACAGGATATATGGCCGTATTTAAACGGCTGTTTGCAATATAACCCTCGCGGCTCGGGTTATATCTACAAACAGCAGTTTATATAGGGCCATATAACCTGTCAACAATCTTTATAACTAATATTATAATATTGCACGTTTGTAACGTCGCTTTTCATCGGATAAAAGTGACGTTTATATTATTAGTTATAAAGATTGTTGACAGGATATATGGCCCAATATAAACGGCCTAGCAGCTCGGGTTATATTTACAAACAACCTTTTATATAGGGCCATATAACCTGTCAAAAATCTTTATAACTTATAATATAAACGTCACTATTATCCATTGAAAAGCGACGTTACAAACGTGCAGTGTTATAACAGACCATATAACCTGTTTACAATTTTATAACGAATAAATAAAAATGATGTAATTAAAAATGATGTAAATCTTAACATATTAGAAATATATTTAGTTATTATTGAAGGCAGATTTATGAATGAATATTTTGCAAAACAAAATAAAAAAATACAACAAACAAACAAAAAACAACAACAACAACAAAAAAAAAACATTTTACGTTTTTATCTAAAAATAAAATATTTAACCTTTAGAAAAGCTGACGGTCGCTTTAGAGAAAAGTAAAGTAATGATAGACTGTAACTAGACAATTGATCGCTATAATTGTTTACATGAAATGTACGCCAAGAACCGTAAAATGTCAATAAAAAGATAATAAATTAGGCCATTTATAAGCAATCCGTCATATCAACCAATACATTTTCATAACAAAAGCCTTTTTCTCTCTGGTACAATTCACTGAAAGAACTCAATTGAGGTTAGTGACATTTCACAGCACTATGAATTGTGTGTCAATTACCGATTTATCCGTTTAGAAAAATTGCTTTTGATCGTCGTATCGTTAAATACAATAAAATGTAAGTCAAATAGAATGGACCTTAATCCCAGAGGTTCGATTATTAAAGTTCTGGGATAATTTCAGATTAAGACTCCGGTGTTCGTGACATGTATTTAATGACAGCGAGAAACATTAAATGTTTTTCAGCCGAAGGCTGTCTATTTACAACTTGACTTCCTGTGATAAACACAGGGTTGAACTGAATAAAAGCAGGATTTTCACTGGTCATAAACCCCTCACAGACGCCACAAGAATGCCAAGACGCATTTTCAACCGCGTTTGATCGTTATAGATGCCCACGCGCCATTGCTTCTTAAAGACATATATGTGTATGTGCCTTTATTGCTTATATACATGTATATGTGCATTCGCCATTGTTTCTTAAGGAATATTGTGCATGCGCCATCGTTTAATTAGGACAAGTAAGTGCATAAGCGACTTTTTCTTAAGTAGATATATGTTCATGCAAGGAAATATATATTCATGCGCCATTGTTAATTTGGTAAATATATTCGAATGCGCATTTGTTTCTTTATGTAATATATACGCATGCGCCATAGTGTTTTTTTTTAGTAAAATACAGTATATGTGCATGCGCCATTATTGCTTATATATATTTCTGCATGCGCCATCTTAAGGAAAAATATTTTCATGCGCCATTGTTTCTCTATGAAATACATGTGTTTGCGCCATTGTTTTCTTATGAAATATATGTGTATCAGCCATTGTTTTCTTATTAAATATATGTGCATGCGCCATTGTTTTGCAGGGAAAAAATGTGAATGCGCCATTGTTTCTTTCGTATATATATGTGTGCATGAGCCAATGATTATTATGGGAATATACAATCATTCAAGCATTGGGTATTATTCTTTCTCAAAATTCAACCATTGTTTTTAATACTTCTTGCAACCGATCGATAGTTTTATACTCTTTAATATTTATACTGCTAATAATATATCTTTGATAATTTAAATGCTGATTTGAGTCAATGGCGTCTGATAATTACAAGTTAGAATCACACATTTAATGAGAAAGAATAACCCAACTGGACCCCCACCCTACAAACCGCACTTTTTACTGGAGAAATGATTTAAGAGGTCATTGAATATCTTTCCATCATTATCATCATCATCCTCTTCTCCTTCTTCTTTTTCTTCTTCTTCTCCTCTATCTTTTCTCAACTTTTATAAACCTCCTTATTTCAGATAATGCTATAAAATTTAAATATCTAGGAGAAAACACCAATTAATACTAGCAACACTTATTTACATATTTGTTACCGGAAAGAATAATTTACTTTGAAAACAACTAATTTAAATATGACTGTCACTTTTTATTGGTTGGGACGTGGCCATATAGCGACTTTCTAGCTATACTGTGGAACACACCCTCCGTGTAATATTTCAGGCTTGAACCGGTACCTGAGTAGAACCACGGACATGCAATAAGTTAGCTGGATAGCTTCTTCGCAAAAATCCAAATTCTCTGGCGGTATTCGAGGCCACAGGGGAGAGGGACAAGTGGTTTGACTGTACCCCTCTGTATTTCTTCACGTGCTTTGCATGACTGTATTGTTATTTGTTTTGAATGCTTACATGTTTTGTGATGTATGCCTTATTGGAATAACGTTGACGGTAGGTATTTATCACCCCTCTCTTTTTTGTACCCCCCCCCCCTTTTCAACCCTAAAGCCCTTATCCCTTTAATTCCCATATGGACCCGTTTTAGTTTTTATTATGATCCTCTCCTTTAGGCGCCCTTGTGTCTACTCCCGGTTTTGGATTGGTGCCGTCTGGGTGCCAAGCATGGGTGTGTCGGGGGGGGGGGGGCTGCATCCTGTGAACGTTGCCTTTGCCTTGTTGGTCTTTATTCTCTTTTTTGTCAAGTTAACGAAGGTAACCATTCGTTCGCGGTCACTTGCGTTCATTATTTTTTCTAATGAATTATTGCTTAATTGTAAATGTTCTCTTTCAACCAAGTTTATTTTCTCTCTATTTAATCACTTCTATTTGAAAATGGAAAGAGAAAATGCACTTAAAGCACATAAACGTCACAACTGCACTTGTACTAGAAATAAATTGCACTTAATAATACTTGTGCCCTTTAAAACTCATTAATTGTTATTTGTATCTAGTTAAAGAGACACTGTCACCTGCGTCTCTTTGCTTTTATCTTCCGTATAACAATTGAAACTGTAACTGTTATATATTCTCGTAAAGGAAAATAAAAAATGATTTCGATTGCACCAAAACAATATGATATATGCTCGGTATTTGAATTTAAGATAGTTTACAATTAATTATTTTCAAGCTAGGGTGAGCGTTGGTCCAAATGCAGAAGAGGTCATATGACGACGTTCTAGTTTGTTTTTTTTTTTTTTGGGGGGGGGGGGTTGGAGGCACACCTCAGGTGCCCCTCCGTGCAATATTACAGGCACCTGTGTAGAACCACTGACGTTTCACTCGCCAGCTAAAAAAATCTTTTTCTTCACGTGAAATGATCCAATGTCCATGGCGGGAATCGGACCAACAGCGATGGGGGCAAGTGGTTTGAAGTAAATGACCTTTACCACTTGCCAACGGACACCCCATATCCAATGAACACATTTACTCCTTCTGTTTTTGTAACTTGTTCATTTCGTCAATTTTGCATATATAACATGTTTAAGCTTACCATTTTGATATATTCTTGATATAGTAATGGGTTTTGTTGAAATAAGCAAAATTAAGCCAGTATATAAAAATATTGTCATTTAGTTCATTCTTCATTAAATCATTTCGTTGACCATATACAGACATTGTCCATGTCATTGTCTCAAGCATCGTTACCATAGTAACAGTGTTTTGATAAAATGGAAAAAAAACACAACAAACAAAAAATGTGATATAAATATTATTTAGCGTATAGCTTATGAGGAAAAGTTGATTATATATATTTTATTTTAGTCAGCTAAAATAAAAGGTTGGCAACGAATTCTAATGAATTTTTACTTTCGTTTTCACTCGAAATAGAGTTAACTTTCACATGAATATACACAGCAACAGTAACATTTAATTACTTAAGATTTCAAACTCAAATAAGGTGGCAATAAATCTATCTCAAAAATTGTTTTTTAATTCAAGGCGAATTAATGGGTATTCTCTTCATAAATAAAAACATTGCTAACAAAAAGTCAATATTATGTTCTACTTTAGGGGAAAGTACAAAAAAACAAAAAACAAAAAAAACATTCATTTCATAATGACTATGACACCGAGAGATTAAGTTTTGCACATCCAAGAATTGAAAATTTTCGCTAAAATAAATGAATAAATCAATAAAATTCACAGATGTAAAACAGAAGTATACAAGATCGCAAATTAATTATTCCGAAATGTTGATTTCGAGAAATTTGGCCTCACTAAAGTAACTATTTTAACAGTACACTTTTTAAACATATTTGCTTTCCATCTGATACAGTGCTATCATTGTTGTTCTAATTTGTAAAAATCTTTCAGTCAAATCTAATTTTCTCAAAAAAAGAAGGAAATTCAGATTAACTCTTTTATAACTCTGTCTTGCTGAAATAGGTACACTCAAACGAAGCGTATTTCTAATATAACAAAAACAATTTGAATTCATAACTTTTTTCAACATATGTAACTGCCTTCAGGAAATATATTAATCAAGTTTTAATTGATTTTTTTCCCATATCATTGACATTTTAAATATCCATTTTCGCAATAAAATTAAACAAAATTGCTTAAGTTTAAACAAAATGAAACGCAATTTGAAAAACAATTGAAAACAAACAAGATATTAGTAAGAATGAATATCAATGAAAATGCTATTTAGAACTATCTTCTTATTCATATGAGACAAGAGATTGGTTTATACGTATTTATTACCCCTCAATATTTTTGTAATTTTAATTTCCCATAGGCCATCGGGAGTCAGTTATTGAGTGCAGTAGACAATATAAAAAAAATCTACCAACAAAGTGATTCCTCGGCAGCAATAATCACAACAAATTATATGAAAATTGCAGACTCCCTCACGCCCCCTAGCAACGGTTTAAGCGGTACTCAAATCTCAACATAAAGAGTGCTGGCATCAATGCTCCCGAACAAGATTCCCTCCTGTTTTACTCGATAAAATTACTTTTTTTTCTATCTAACATAGCTAAATAATTAAAACTAACACTAAAACCCAGTACATAATATACGATTTATCAGTTTACAAACACAAATCTATACTTATTGTTGTCCTCTATGTTTTTTTATTATCATTAGTATTATTAATATTAAATTATTATTATTATTAGATTATTATTACTATTGTTATAGGTGTTGTTAATGTGGTGTGTGTATGTCAATAGCAAGCATCACAGTGACCTATTTCTTTTATATGTTTGCATATTTTGATGTTTTTGTGTTTTTTTGTTTTGTTATTTGTATATTATACAAACTAACTATTATTCTAAATAAATTGTACTTGATTCAAGTGTACCTTGTAATTAAAAATTGTGTATCGTTATATAGGTAAAGCCCCGGGTAACAGTATTTTCCTCGGAATTATATTTTTACTGTTACTTACAAACCTGTATGTCATTTATATATTTATACATTTAATTTATACTAAGAATGCTATTGATAATATCCAAATGCTTTCTTTGTGCCAATAAATAAATAAATAAATAAAATAAATAAATAAATAAATAAATAAATAAATAAATAAATAAATAAATAAATAAATAAATAAAACGTTTTGAACAAACAAATAAGTGACTGGAAAGATTTTGGAAGACAAGGTTTTAACAAACTAATGAGAAACGAGAGAAAACTACTTTTGTATTTTCATGACAACAAAAGCAATTTAACTTGAGAAATAGCAATCTTTCTTCAAAATTAAAAAGAAAAACCAATAGAAACTGTCTTAGAATTTGTTTTGCGAAATAAAAAAAACAAACAACAACAACAACAACAACAACAAAAAAATAAGTAAACATTGTAGAAAAACTGTTTGATTGAATTTGTTTATGAATAATGTACAAGTATGATTACTGTTTAATGAGTGATTACAGAGTATGAGATAATGGAAATAATTAATTTGTTTACAATCCATGTTTCCCAAATAAGGACAGATACAAAATTATATTTCTTACTTTTAAAGATTTTTTCCGTATTAGTTTTTTTTTCTTTTTAATTAAAAATTGTCAATAACAAATACGCAATATTTTCAAAGAACTTACCTAAATTATTAGAAAAAATACCAGCACGAAGTGTGATTAATCACATACCCGTGCGGCTTTTGCGTTTGACGTGACGTCATGTGAGCTATGTAGAACATAAACATACATATATCAATTTTGAGTGCATTTTTGTAGAAAAATGCGCTTTATGAGTTCAAATAGGTAGAAATATAATCTCGAAGGGTGATTTATTGCAAAGCATAAGGATAATAAACCGTGCTTAATTATACTATAATGTAAGAAAAAGTAACATACTGGTGTTTCCATTCTCACCTGCTAATTTAAAAAAGATTTGATAAAAATATGTAGAACTACATTGAACGCACGCGAAACTAATTACTTACATTATTTTGTTTATTGACGTCATATCTGACGTCATATCTATATATCGTATAACAATGCTCTTTTTGTTTGTAAGACTTAAATACAGAGTAAATACGTAAAAATATGATAGCGTTAAACCTTAAGCGCGTCTATGAGTTTTTTAAAAAAAAATCTTAACAGTTCTTATCTTAGTATGTGATAAATCTGGAATAATATTCGTGTAGCTTCATTACTGCATTTATTGAACTCTGAAATAATAATGAGCTCGCCAGAGGCTCGCATAATTCAATTGTATTAAACTTGTCCAATAAATTCTGTCTTGAACTTGCACTAATTTAATTTTCTCTGTGTGATATAGTTAGTATAGTTTGAATGAGAGTGATATTTTATTTAGAATACGCAAGATGATTTATGTCTTTGTGCACTCAAAGTGATTAATTAACATCTGGACATCAGGAAGTTGCACTGTTACGTACAAGGCATTTACTGCCGAATAATAATAGAAAAGCTATAAATAACGTGCCATTTAACTTAGACAATTAAGAAAAGGCAGTCCAATGACTTCCGTGTCAGTACAGTATTAATGTAATGAATGTCGCCCTTTTTAGTCTATGCGATTCTATAAATACATACAATTATTCTACAATTGGGATTGGCTCAGGTTTTATCACATGCGTTTCATTTTTGAAAGAAAAGAAAAATACAAAAAACAATGTGCTGACTTTAACAATATTCACTTGGGTGTTTTTGTTACAAAAAATGTAAAACGAAAAAAAAAATATAAAAAAAAAATATGCTGCCACTTGCATGAAATATATATTTCATTTTTCTAAACATGTAAAAACTATATAAATATAAAAGCGTTTATAATATACTTATAAATGAAATGTTCGTGAAATAGAATGCATATTTTCATTTTCCGTATTTTCACTGTAAAAATTTTTTTTTCACTGGTGTCTTACCGGACTACTTTTTTCCTGAATTAACCACTTTACAAAAATAAAAGGAAAGTTTTTCAAATGGTAAGGTCAAATAGAGAAAGAAGTACATAATAGACAGACAATTCAAGTTTTTTTTCCTACTAAAACGGGTTTTATCTTATCTCATGGTAATATTTATTTTTATACCACTCGAGGAAAACAAATCTTGTATTAATAGAAAAAATTAAAATCCTCTATATATTATATACTTGAAATATTGACAAATATTGATAAATCAAAATGGGTATATTAAAAAAATCATGGACAATGTTCCTATAGGACTACTGTAAAAACTACATTGACAGTTACCTCAATATCTTTTGTAATGCTAAGTTGCACACTCACAATACCAAAACAATAATTTATTTCACACTGAACATATACACGGAAATGTCATGTGCATTTCGTTAAAACATATTTGTTTTCATAAAATGGTCATAAAAATGAAAGCAATTTATCTAATGGGAGCCATAACAGGTACATTGTTTATGAGTTTTACGAACAAAGAAGGAAATTGATAATTATTGTAAAATGGTGTGTTCACATATAAATGATTACTTTATTTCCGGACGAAGAGTGTTAAACTAATTAAAACGGCTATGGCTTAAATGTTATGGTGACAAAGTAAATCATTTCTGTAGCAGCATTGACGTCATTATTAGTTCATACATTTTCTGTTTTAGTTCAATTATGTAGGAAGCTATTAGATTATAAACACATTCTCAAATCTGTTTCTAGAAACAACACGTAGCAGTGAGTGTAATGTTTCTTGCTCAAGACAACAACAGCAATACCCCGACGGGATTTAAACCCATGCGACCAGTAATCTTGAGATAACTTGTTTCAATGCGTTGTATAATTTGTGACTAATGAGATAAAATGTTGAAAACGATGTTGATTAACTTTATAGGCCAGTTATGACGCTATGATGCTTAAATTTTTATTTCTCAAAAGCGTTTCCTTTTTTTTTTGGTGTTTTTCTATAATTTTCAAAAAGTTGCTTATTGGGTAATTACCTGACACATCTTGCAATTCCGTTGATTGTTGGCAATTGGTACAGTTACAGCGATTCCATGTTTTAAATGGAAATAAAAGTATTAGGTTGTTAACATTTTACTCCTTTTATCACACATGATTTCAATTTCATACTCAGCGTTACATTTTATCAGGTAATGCGCATATAACATACTCTATTATCATTATAATCAATATTAAGATTAAAAAACTTGTCTATGCCGTTTCGTAAGAAGTAAAACATTTATTTGTTTGTAAGGCTTAATGTGTCTTTAATCAAACTGTTTACCGAAAAGCATATATGACAGTATGAAGAGATTATACATTGACAGTTTAGGTAAGACAATAATTTATAAAAGATAAATGAGCCGCGTCACGACAAAACCAACATAATGGGTTTGCGACCAGCATGGATCCAGACCAGCCTGCGCATCCGCGCAGTCTGATCAGGATCAATGCTGTTCGCTATCAGTTTCTCTACTTGTAATAGAGTTGGTAAGCGAACATCATGGATCCTGATCAGACTGCGCGGATGCGCAGGCTGGTCTGGATCCATGCTGGTCGCAAACCCATTATGTTGGTTTTGTCGTGACGCGGCTCAAATGATAACACGACGACAGCAACACCTGCAGTAACGGCAACAATTACTTTCAATCATCACTAATGCTTTCATGAAATTTACTTTCTTTACTAACGCTATCGCTTAAATTCTTAAATTGCCATTACAATCACTATCGTTTTACTAATAGGTCATAATGGTCTGGAGAAAGTGTGATTCATCGGAAACATTAACTATAACAAAATGACATGAAAATCTCATTCATGTACTTACTATTGTCATAGTTGTATTTGTCGATGAAAAGATAACAAGACAGAAAGCCAGGCAAAGAGACGGGCAGACAGAAAGGTTGAAGGAATTGTCGATTTATATATAGCAATATACTGCAATCCAGTGTCATTCCCATAGAATAGTAGGTTTCTTTTCTCAAAAGCAGAATAATGATGTTCGACTTTCTTCGTTATTAAGTTATTATTCTTCATTAAGAATATCTTTAAAGATTGATAGCAAGGCTGGCTGTAGGTACATGAAGCATATACATTTACTTAACTTTTTATTGTATTCACCTTTACTAAGAATATATTTAAAGATTGATAGCAATTAAGTATCTTATTACCTTATACATAGTTACATGACTGTAGGTACATGAAGCGTGTTTATCAACTAGATTTCTATTTGCATTATATATGTATATATGATGTCTGTCCTACAAAGTTTTGGACAATCGCTGTTAAACTAAATATAACATTCACACTTAAAAATAGTTTTGTACAATTGTATCTCCAGAAATTTGAAGTAAAATACGAAAACATATTTCAAGAAAATATACATACAATAAATATTTATACATGTCTAAGGTAAAAAAGTTAGCTGCATTTTTAACGTGAAAAAGGAAACACAATAAATGTGAAAGCTTAAAGATTACCGTGGCTGCATCACAGAACTGTAATTGGAGTACTTGATTATCATAACCATGCACTATTAAAATACATGTAGTAATATTATTTTTAAATCAAATGACTATTGATAGGCGTTGTCCTGAATAGACGGGTGTTTACACCGCTAATACATTAGGCAAAAATATCTCAATGACTTCATAAGGATTGTACCTCATCATTGCTACTAGTTTTATTATTATTCCTTTTTTATTTAAAAAAAACGAAAAAAGAAACGTAAGTAAATCAAATAGGCGTAGCTGTTATTTCTGTTGGAAAAACATATTACAAGGATTATTATAATCTAACATAAACAAGCGTGTTAAATGGTGTTAGAATAAGCACGCAAGTTTCCGTAATGATTTGATTAACGGCTAGTAAACGAAATAAAGAAATTATGCTGGTACGATCTTCTAATAAAAAACATCTTAGCCTTTCTTCCTAATCAACAGGTGAACAATTAATACAATTCGTTGTTTGGAAGGAATTTGAAAATGAATAAAAGTTCAAAAGAGATTCTTTGAACTGATGTGTGTTAGTTGTAAAATTGTGTCTTGGAAATTTTTCCTTTACTCATTAACGTCATAATTCTGGAGCGAAGGTATTTGCTAATGAAAATCATCATACACAACAGTTCACCAACAGTTGAACACAGTTAAAACTACAGCAAATTATTCAGAATGTTTACCAAAAAATGTTATCGGGTAATAACAGTTCCTCTGCAAATCATAAAAATCGGATTTGACTTACATTTCCCTGATCGTTTGCGAGATTTTGTAACATCATTTTGCAATAACACGTCCTCTAAGCTGTGATCCTTTCAGCTTAAACATGATCGTTAATCAACAGTTAACAGTTCACAAAAACGTGATCTAATTCAAAAAATAATTGAACCTGTACCTGACTTACGTGACAAATTTCTTAGATCGTTACAAGAACTTATTGTTCACGCTTGCAAATGACTGAGATGAAGCACAACAATTGATTTATTCATTCATTGTTACATCAAATATTCTTATATACGGAAATGGACTTGCGATGATTTTCTATCATAAATTTCTTTGTGTCTACTGGTAAACTTTAAGAATGTCAAAAAAAGTTTCACGGTAAACTGAATACATACGAGAACGAATTTGAAACCAGAGCCCGCATACGTATGATGACCGCCATTGCATTAAACTGTTTTACATTATTTTCGGAGTAATACATATTAAGAAATCGTGCAACAACGATAAGTTGTCACGAGAATAAATCTTTTAATGTAATATTGACTGTTTTATTTTAATGCTCATTGAATGAAATTTCCTGAAGAAAATATTTTAGATCGTATGTTTATCCGGTATACATGTCCTTGCAAATTGATTAGATATAAGTGTTATCTAACATTAGTGCTCGCCAATTTATTTAAGCCAATCACCGACTAGGCTTTTTTAAATTTTTAGGTTTCAAATCTTAATAGAACAGATTTTATATAAACTGGACGTTTTATATTATAAAACGCAAGTGGGCGGAGCTAAGTTTCGAAGAGCGCTAAAGTGAAATATACGCATGTGCAGAGATCTTGAGGTTTACTCCTACTAATCAATATTTATGCATCATTTTTTTTTCCGTACACGCACATGTATATCGTCACTACGGCATAAAATTAAAGAAATGAAAACAGGCAAAATAACAATAAAAATGTTTTATTACTTACGGAACCAGTATCATTTTATAATTTCCAAATAAAAAGTTCACTTATTCCAACAAAGTATGTATGTATTATTTCTTACTTTTTATGTAAATATTACTGCCCGTGCCGCTGCAAAACCGAAAGTAGGGTGTATTTATTAATTTTACAAAAATATGTCGAGGTGACAGGCGAGGCAAGACATGTCGACTTTTTGTAGCTCATTGTGAAGTTGCATTACATGAAAATCGGGCACATGACAAATCAGCACATAAATAAAACATTCTAGTGTTCCATGGTATACACTTTTTCTACGTGTCATACCTCCTTTCCTTATTACAATGAATTTTTACTGCATTGTTATCCATCGCTGGTTTGTTTTTAGCAGAGAATGGCCTGTGTATGTTCAAAGAGGGTACCGTGCAAAGAGGGTACCGATATGGATATACACCGTGATATTGTCTGATTTATTTACCTAGACAGAATGCGGGAATAAGCTATGCAAAACACGTGACCCGAAAATGTGTACCGCTACCTCTTCCAAATATGGTTATACACATTTAGGCTATCGTGTGACGTCACGCAGTGTGTTGGGCGGAAAAAAATGGGCGGAGCACTAAGCCGGTTAGAGTGCATATTGGATGTTCTTCGTAAATAAGAAAGCTACAGTCGCTTCGCAAGCTCCGCTCCTTTTTAGCTTTCTTATTTACGAAGAACACCCAATATGCACTCTAACCTATACATACACATACGAGAAAGGGGGGGGGGGGGCAATATACTTTGCTTCGAAATCATATAATAAATGGCAGCTTCCTCGATTCCATCAATTCAACACAATGAAATGAAAATCAAAACAACCAAACCATCCATTGAGGTTGCACGACTGTCTTCCTGTTTTTAGACGACTTTTTGATCGGTAGTACCATCCTCTGTAAGAAAACGCAACAATAACGGAAGTGCCATTGTGAACAAACTGCCTACGGCTTAATAATCACAATAAGGGGAGCTTACTCTTACTTTTTCTAAAGAAAAAAAAAACATTTTGTTTAAGAATAATAGCGTTGCACCCACGCCACACGTATTAACTATTTAAAATATGTGATTGTATACTTTTGTGTTAAATCTGAAGAACAACTTTGTCATATGATAGTTTTTGAAAATTTAGAAGTTATTGGATCTGTAGGTAAACCGATCTGAATCTAACTACTTCTAGTAACAGTATTATAATAAGTAGAGTGATATACAATAATTGCCAAAACAAACTGTGACTGTTCTTTCACGTAGGGCCCAAAATATGATTAATGTAAAGTAGAAGAGTTAGTTAACTAGTTAGTTAACAACTTTGTTAGAAAGTGGCTGTTCATACAAAATACAGATGATAACGAATATCTAACATAATGTGTAATTTATTATATATAATGTACTTTTTAACGCGGGATAGGTATACAATAATGAAAAAATTACAAACAAGATTGTTACACGGACTACTGTTTTAACCATGTTAACAGAAGTCAATAACATCGGTCATTTTAAACAATGTGATAAATAAATGATTTTTTATCATTAAGAAAGTGTCTTTATCTATTATTAGAAAATGCCATTGATATAAAGCACATGTCAAGTTTCACTTGCGTTGTTGAAACTATTAGAAGATTAGCGTAAATTACAGTATCGTTTAATGTGATTGTGACACGTTTATTGCAGAAATTAACTTATACTTGATTAAACAACTCTTATATATATTTTCGTGTCTATGTTATTGTTACAGTAATTAAATGGCTCTTGTCCTGCCAACTTTGCATTTGCACATCTGGGAATTTACTGTTATCTTTTCCTTGACATATATTTCCTTTCTAAAAATGTTTAAGCAAGCGGTTGTTTCCTTGAGCAAGAAACTTTACATTCATTGCTTAGTACTGGTTGGTTCCAGGAACGGATTCGAGAGTGTTTCAATAAGCTTATAGCTTCCAACACAATCGAACTAAAATAAATTTGTATAAACCAAGACTTAAGCCGCTTTTCATGGAATGACACTACTGTGTCACATTGCAGGTTCCATGATAACCGCCGTATGAACACATCTGCGGATGTTTCTAAATTCAAAATTTAACCATTTGTTGTGTTAAAATGTTGAATTCTTCTAAAGCCGGTGCTGAGGGGCGTGGACGTTAACTTGCACTTTCAAGTACCGTCCATAAACAGGCTCAATAAAAACCGAGCCTGCAACATTTTACAATGTTGCCGTGTTGGGCTTTCATTACAACATTTTACAATGTTGCCGTGTTGGGCTTTCATTACAACATTTTACAATGTTGCCGTGTTGGGCTCTCATTAGGGATTCTGTTTTTCTCTATTTTGTCCGAGGACAACCTGGTCATCTTCTCTCAGTTCTTTATAATTAAATAAACAGAAAAGAACAACAATTTTATTCTTGACTTGTAAAATAAGTACATCATCACGTATATAAATTTATACAATTTACAATATCCAATATGCATAATTTTCACAGTGAAATAACATATTTACATTTCCTATCAGTTATCTTATGAGGATTAACTTCAATCAATTGTAAGTAAATGTATTTCTAAGAGATAATGCCTGTTTGAAATACAAAGCTAAATTTTTCAAAAGCAACTTGTTTATTGAATTTAAACAATCTAAGTGGCGGCATGGCCGAGTGGTTAACGCGTCGGACTAGTAATCTAATGAGCCGCATGGGTTCAAACCCCGTCAGGGGCAAGCCGTTGTTTCCTCGAGCAAGAAACTTTACACTCATTGCTCAGTACTGGTTGGTTCCAGCAACAGATTCGAAAGTGTGTCTATAAGCTTATAGCTTCCTACACAATCGGACTAAAATAAATTCTGCATAAACCAAAAGATCTAAACACTTATGAACGCTAGGTCTAACCTAGTTATTAGGTTTAATATATGTTTTTCTAAGCTCTTCATAACATTGACAAATGATTATGAAATGATATTCGTCTTCCATATCATGCTTGTTAGAATAGACACAATAATGTTCATTCCTAAGTAACCTATACCATTTCCAAACCTGCCAGTATGAACATGATGAATAAGTAAAGGATAAGAAAATATTCTGATATTAATAATTTAAATCTCAAATTGATTGGCAAAATGTCTAAGTATTGTTCATATGTAAAATTGTGTTTGATATTTGTAAAATCTAAAACATTATTGTTTTCCATATCAATATGCCAAATTTTGACAAAAGTGTCTATAAGTCTATAAGATAATTAAATAAAAGGAAGGTAGAAAACCTTTGCAAAAAGATAATTTTAGGATTATCTGCACTTTTGTAATGTCATCCTTTAATGACATTTAACATGACGAGTGTGTACAAAGTTTTAAGTGAATGGTTTTTGAGTATCGGGAAAAGGAACTTTTAGGTTAATCGACACCAACGTGGACACCAACGCAACGATAAGGTCATGAAAATTGAGAATTATAAAATATAGTAAGAGCTTAGCAAGAGTAAGGTTGTCAGTAGATATAACAGTATATACAGTTTCTATATAATTCAAAATCGAAAAACGCTTTACATTACATTACATTATATTTTGGTAATGGTCAAGAACATTCTTTTTTTATGAAACATGCTTTGTAGATTCATTAATTTGTTACTTCTTTAGTCGTTAAAATTGAACGACTATAAAAAACAACAACAACAAAATACAACCATAAAAACAAAGGAAAAAAAGCAAAACAACAAAAAACAACCACAACAAAAATCAAGAAAACCGAAAACAAACAAAACGACAATTATTTACATGAATGTATTGTGTTAAAATATATGATAAATGCATTTGATTCATTGATCAATATAACGTTCGTGATAAATATGAACGAAAAAACTACAAACATGTCTGCCTGGAACTTTACGGATCGTTTTCTCTAAATATTGTTGGCGTAACTCAGAAATAATTCTGAATCTGATTTCATAACACGCAAGCTGATTGATTTCTGATTGAAATAGATTTATAATCTATAGCACTAATAATCATTCCTGTACAATCCGGATCAAATAAATTAATCTTGATTGGATTGCTGCATTATCATGTATACCCTTTATTTAAAATATCTATAAAGACTTTTCAGATTTAAACCAGACACGCTCTGGCCGTACATTATTTCTGATATAATTTTGACTGATCGAAACAGATTATGTATTCCTGAAATAAAGTTTTCTGATAAGAAAAAAATTTTTAGGTGCTATTTCCTTTAATCCATTCTCGGATTCTGATTGCTAAAGTATTCAATATATATTGTTCAAATGAAACTAAATCAATCGTTTTACATATTCCAAATGTTTTTACACATTACTCGCTGATATGCATGTGTGATTCCCTTTATTTGTAATACTCATGCCTCTGGAAAGATAGTCTTCGTTAATAGTATCATTTTGTTAGTACTTGATTCAACAATTAAATGAACAAAAACAAATCAATTATACGATATTTCTTTATATACAGATCATGTTCATGTGTAAATTAAAATCAGTACTCAGAACTTTAAGTCAAAATAATAGAATAGATTATTATTTCAAATCAACGATATAGAATTAGTTTCGGTTGAGAGTACAATATTGTTTCTCATACATTAACTTTTATAATAACTAATTGTCGTAGATCCTTCATGTAAATTATTCTTCGAGTTCTGTGACAGTGTTGGTTCCTTTAAAATCCATTGAAAATAATTTAACACAATTTATCTCATAAACCAGTCATAATTATTGGATATAATCAATTTATCAATAGAAAGCCATTACAAAACAGCGTTGTTAATGTGTTTAATAAACATCGACGGAAATTTATAATTATTGTTAAATGATGCGTACAAAAAATGAATAATGCTCGATTTCCGGAAGAAATATTTTAAACATGGAATCTTCTAAACATTTCAAATTGACAGAAAAAATAGCTCAATAACAAACAAGTATTAATATGACTACATAGCAACAGATGCATAGTTCACAAATTGTTAACGTATCTACTGATTATACTCAATCATAGTTTACACTTTTCACCTGTTTAGTTCTGGTTTACAAAAGTCTTGAGCAATGTCCTTTTTCACATTTTTTACATTGATTTAACATAATCACGCAGCAATACAGAAATTAGTAATACATAACTTTAAAAACGGGAACAATTCTAATGATACCAAAGAAAAAACTTATGTGGAACACTTTTATGAATAAAGGGGCCCTAGACAATTAGCTTACAGAAGAAATAAATGTGTTATTTTTATTCGCCTATATTCAAGTACTGTCAAAATGGGTAATATAGCTATAGCTTACGGAACAAAAGGTAGAAAAAGTGACATCACTTTGCCAAAAATAATTTAAGGAATATCAGTCTGCACTTTTGAAATGTCTTGCTTTAATGGCATTAAACATTACAAGTGCGTACAATCTTTAAGTGAATAGTTTCTTCTGAGAAATGGACCTTAATGAATAGGTTAACCGACGCTGACAGGTACGTCAACGCTAACGCCAGGGTCATGAAAGAACATTGTAGATATATAAATTTGTCACTTATTTTAGTTATTAAAACTGAACGACTACCCCCTCCCCACCACACCCCCTCCAAGAAAACCCAAAAAACAAACCAAAAAAAAAAAACAACAGCAAACAACAACAACAAAGAAACGAAACGGCAATCATTTAAATTATAATTATTTTGTGTTGTGATAAATACATTTGATTTATCGATTAACATAACCTATAAACATGTCCGCGTAGAACGTTCACGGAATGTTTTTCCTAAATAGTGTTGGTGTAACTCAGAAAAAACGATAAATCTGATCTCATAACACGCAAGCATCTGAAAAATATTTATAATCTATAGCACAAACTGTTCTTCAAAATCCGGATCTAATAAACTAATCTTGATTGATTTGCTGTATTATCATATACACTCTTTATTCAAAATATCTACATAGACCTTTCAGATATACGGCCGTCCGTTGTTTCTGATATAATTTTGACAGACCGAAACGGGTGCTGTATTCCTGACACAAAGTTTTCTGTTAAATATGTTTCTTTGGTATTATTGCCTTAAAACCTTACGCAGTTTATAACTGCTAAAGTATTCAGTATCTATTGTGCAAATGAAACTAAATCAATCGCTTGACATATTCCAAATGATTATGCACTTTACTTGCTGTTAAGCATGTGTGATCCCCTTTATTTGTAATACTGGCAAGTAATTTCATGCCTGTGGAAAGATGGTCCACCTTAAAAATAATTTTGTAAGTACTTGATCCGACAATTAATTGAACAAAATATAATAATTATTAATTATTAGATTTTATCTTTCTCTCTGAACATATCATGTATATGTCTAGATTTCAATCAGTACACATTCTGAATTTTAAGTCAAAATAATTGAATAGAATGTTAAAAATAAAGATATAGAATTAGTTCCCGATTGAGAGTACATATTAATTTCTCATACTTTAACTTTTGTAAAATCTAAATCCTACTTGTAAATTATCCTTTGAGTTCCATGACAGTGTTGGTTTATTTAAAAACATGTGAATGATTTAACACAAAGTCGACACATTTAATGTCAAGCCATATAGTACAACTGTATGTGATCTCATAAACCAGTCATAATTATTGGATATAATCAATTTATCAGTAAAAAGCCATTACAAAACACCGTGCGTACAAAAATGAATGATGCTCGACTTCCGGAAGAAATATTTTAAACTGTTAAATTGAACATGCATTTGTATAAACATTACAAAATTGACAGAAAAAATAGGTCATTGACAGTTTACAACAAAAGAGTTTTAAAGTAAACTGGGCAACAGATGTAACAAAGTACTGATTGAAGATTACTTCATAATTCTAAAATCACGAACCAACTCCCTGTCTTATACTCCAAATTCACATAATTTAGTTGGCATAAAATGTCATCGTTTTCTTATAAAGAACAATTGTGTTGCTTTTAAATACATTGATAAAAAATAAATAAATCAATAAATCAATAAGTCAATAAATGATAAAATGCAAATAAATTGATTCAAACTAATCTAACTGCGGACGAAATAAAACTTCGTTCGATCTTAAATTCGAAAATATCCTTTCTAATACGCACGGAAAGACCTATAAACTGGTCTGCTTGGAACTTGTATGGAATCGTTTTACCTAAATAACTAATAGATGGCGTAACTCTGATATAATCTATACCTCTGATGAATCTGATTGAAATAGATTTATAATCTATAGCATTAACAATCATTTCTGTACAATACGGATCCAATAAATAAATCTTGACTGGATTGCTGTATTATTATTCACAACCTTTATTCAAAATATTTATAAAGACACTTCAGACCTAAACCAGACACCCGGCACTGAATTAATGTTTTCGGATGAAGAAAAGTTTTTTAGTATTATTACCTTAAAACCAAACACAGTTTATAATTGCTAACATATTCAATATATATTGATCAAATGAAGCTAGATCAATCGCTTAACATATTCTAAATGTTTCTATACTTTACTCGCTAATATGCATGTGTGGTTCCCTTTATTTGTAATACTGTCAAAGTAATGTTTGCCCCTGGAAAGGTAGTCTTCGTTAATAGTATTATTTTGCTAGTACTTGATTCAACAATGTATTGAAAAAACAAACAAATCAATTAAAAGATATTTCTATATATACAGATCATGTACATATGTACAGTACTCAGTCAAAATAATTGAATATATTATTTAAAATCAAAGACTTATAATTAGTTTCCGGTTGAGAGCACATTCTTTTTTCTCATGCATTAACTATAATTGTGCTAATTATTTATTCTAAATCCTACTTGTAAATTATCCTTTGAGTTCCATGACAATGTTGGTTCCTTTAAAACCCATTGAAAATGATTTAACACAAGGACGACACATTTAATGCCAAGCCATATAGTACAACTGTATGTGATCTCATAAACCAGTCATAATTATTGGATATAATCAATTTATCAGTAGAAAGCCATTATAAAACAGCGTTGTTAATGTGTTTAATAAACATCGACGGAAATTAATAATTATTGTAAATTGATGCGTACACAAATGAATGATGCTCGATTTCCGGAAGAAATACTTTAAATCATTAAATTGAACATGGATATTTCTAAACATTACAAATTGACAGAAGAATAGCTCAATGACAGTTCACAACAATCACGTTTTAATATGACTTTAAAGACTACAGAGTAAGAGATGTAACACATTTCAAGAGATATTTCTGTATTCACTTAATATAATCAATATTCCTTTTTTATTTTCAGCATATTATGTTTTGGTTTACAATTTATTTTAATGAATCTCTATTTTTTATATTGCTTTTACAGTGATTTATCGTATCTACCGTTTATGCCTATCAGAGTTTGGACATTTCTTCTATTTAGTTCTGGTCTACAAATGTCTTCAGATCTTTGTCATTGATTTGGTTTTTGAAATAAACATCATTAACACAACAAGACATAAAAGAATACTTCAGAATTCTTAAATCATAAATCAGGATCCTGCCATATTCTCCTAATTCCCTTAATTTAGTGAACATAAAATTGGTCAAAAAGGACAGTTGTGTTGGTTTTTAAATACGTTTTAAATATGTTCTACTCAGGTGCCTATACTGTGTCGATGTGACGTAAAACCCAAAACAAAAAATATGTAAGCAACAAATAAACAAAATCAAACAAACATGTAAATAAATAAATAAATAAATAAATAATTAAATAAATAAATAACATTTAATACTACACGCATCAATGACCCCGAAGGACCAGAAACATATAGCAACACTGAAGTTAAGTACGGGGCAATTTTTTACAGCTGCCACACGACATCTGCTGTTATGAAGTATAATGCAAAAAATATCATGCGGATAAATCTTACAGTGGACGAAATAAAACTTCGCTCGATCTTTTAAAACGGAAACAATTGTAAGTGTTGCAGCTACGTTTTAAAGGAGCATATTCATGGACTTGTTTGCAAGCCCTGGTTCAGGACTACCGTCCTTGTTCATCTAAACCTTTTTAAATATATGTATCAACTGCAAAAGTGTGAAATAATCTACAATACATGTCCGAAATAGATATTCAATTAGATAACGCCCGAAAGGAACATAGAACTCGATTTCATAAGTTTCATACAATTGCCTTGTCTACATATATAGTTTCCCTGCATTGATAATAAACCTGTCTGAGGAATTCGAATGATCTGTTGAATAAAATCGTTCACCTGTTCTTTAAAAGAAAAATACTAGTATATGATAAATTTTTTACATAAACAAGTTTAAACGACCAGTGAGTAATGTAACAAGACAGATACTATCTTAAACAATGAAGAAAAATCGTAGACATGTATGCACAATTGTTAAGATAATACTTTGCAATTATTTTTTTAATAGAAACTGCCTCACTTTTCTGACCTTCTTTCGACATTTTTCAAATATTATCTTAACATTACAAGGACCAGATTAAAAAGGTGTGAAAGTGTTCTGAAGAATACAAAGGAAAATGAGCCAGAAACGATAAAAGTATTTCATTTACCTTTAGCAACAGTTTTGTCTAGACAGACAAATTATCTCTAGTGATAATCAACCTGTCCCAATCATTGAAATGGATTGTTGAAATACTAAATTAAATGTTGTTGTTTTTATTTAATGTTTAGATAGAATTTCAGGTATAACCCAGACATAACAAATTAAACGCTACCATCAAAAATGTGTGAGCAAAGTGGATAATTTGACATAGTGTTATGGTAATCATACTTTTGCAAAAAAAAAATTTACAAACGGGATTGATAATGTAATGATAATTTCATCTGTAGCCTGTATCATCCGCCAAAATCGAGACTATAACAGTTACAATACTGAGTGTTTTTGAAACTTTATTAGGGTATAAAGTTACATCTAATGAATTATGTTTTTACAAATATTATGGATGGTTCGATTCGATCTTTGTTGCTTTAATTTTCAAATGGCCGATTTATAGAGAAAGTTGCGCAATAAATGTTTCTGTTATTTAACACACATGAATTGAGATTGTAAATTGAATAAAATGTTCAGGTTTTAAAGCCCCGATTTCTTAAATTAAATCAACTTGATATATGCTCGTAGGCTAGTTTCATTTAGAGTAAAACAAAGTTTGCTTCCCAAAATTTCAACTTAGAGAAAAACTATTTGCCTATCAGCATGGCCTACATGGACGATTCATTGATATCAGAAAACAGTTTTCAGTAAATGCTAAAGGTAGTGTCTGTCCAGAGTGAAGTAGTGTTTTAAATGTACATGTATTTATTTGAGATTTTGCAAAATGCGTGATACATGTGATTTGTGGGTATAGTTCTTGTTAGTTGTACAGGGTTATTTTGGTTATCTTACAGTTATTCGTGTTAAGTGGGCCGCATAGGGTGATTGCAATCGACAGTGCAAAGATAAACAAAAATTTGTATCAGCACCTTATTATAGATAGAGCTATTAAAACTTGGGTTTTAGAAAAACCAATGTGGAAGATACTTCTGAAAAAAGAATTTTTCGTAATTTCAATTATGGTTTTAACCGGAATAATCATTCATTAATACCTCGGATGAAAATAACATTTGTGAGGATTATTTGTCGAACAATTTTTTGACAATGAAATCGCATATTCGCTATATACCTTTAGACTAAAGGAATTACATAACATACTTTGATTTTAGTAATATTCCATTCCAAACTTCTAACAATAATTTTGTTAAAAAGAACAGCAGATCTACATTTGAACACTTTCTAGGAAAGAACAATACATATTTAGACACAGTACTGACAATTTACAATCTAATTTACAATTTCGTTCAAGTAATAAGCAGTTAAACGAATAGTTTTAAATATTTGAAACAAAACCGAACAGTTTGCAACAGTCGCTTTCTTTCGTTTTTTTGTTATTTGAATTATTGAAAAAACAATAAGAGAGAAGGAAATTTTGTAGGTATTGTGTATAAAAACAAAATCTATTATTAATTTCGCTAAAGCCAGAAAGTAAAAGTAAACCGTTTAGCTAACTAATCTCTTGTTTATTGGATATAAACTTTCAAACATGCAGTCAAGAGAAAATAAATTGTAATTGAGATAATGATTGCTTACAAATGAACGAAATGGTAAGAAATCAATAAACTTTTATTTTAAACTTTTTTGTTTAAAATTGTAGCAGGCATTTATGAGGCATTTATAAAGAATGTAAGAATAACCATTTTTGTAAACGTTGTTGGATTTGCATTATCTATTCAGCAAACGTTAAAAGTCATTAAAAAGGAAGATTTGACCTTACGAATGTTCAGTACAGGTACATTATTTTGTTTTAGGAATTAGGTCACGTCTACGTATATTGAAATATCAGCGGACGTGATTCAGCAGAAGAATATCAGCTCACGTGACACGACATTAACTTGTATTGTTAAATCAACGCAAATATCAAGAAAGAGAGCGATTGTCACAGAACGATACCACCGACAACCACATATCACATAAACACCAAGATCAGCTTATATGATGTGGTCTTTCTTTTCTAAATTAAATATTCAACATATTTTTTATTACCACAGTTTTCAATCGTTATGTCCAACTACCATTAATCTGGTAGCAGATAAGGTAAAACTAATCCCTGTTGTATAAGTTGTATGACATGTTTGAGAGCAAAATTATAATTTGAGCTGAAATAAACTCAACACATACCTTAAATTAAATAATAATTATAAAAAAACAAAACATAAATGAATAATAAATAAATAAATAAATAAAATAGATAATAAATAAACAAAAAAAAGAGACTAAAACTTCAAAGTTACAGTTTCGTTCATGTTATAAGTAATATAACGAATAGTTTACAAATATTCTACAAATATAAGAGTCTTATATCTCGCTTTGATGTGAGACAGGAATATATCAAACACTAACAAAAATGTTTACATCTACAAAATACCTTTAAAAACACTGGATCCCAAGAAGGATACGAATAACAATAAATTGGGAGAAAATAAACGTTTATACAGTGCTCAAGTATAAATACCCAAGTACTTTCGGCTTATTATGTCATCAGGGGTGTATTACATGTATAATATGCTCAAATTAGAGCACAAAATCTGTATACGTGTGTACTGTATAGTATCAAACATTGAACAGTTCGATACATATATATTGTATATTTTATATATTCACTTTGGTAAACTGTACGTGATTAATGCATTTGATTCTTTAATCATTCTTGTTTTATTTTATAAAAATACAGGGATAAACTACGAACAAATTCATTAAGTAAATTTTATAACGATTTTGGATTAACTGGAAAAAAAAACAAAAAACGATAAATATGATTTCATAACACGCAACCATCTGCGTGATTACAATTTTAGATATATTTATAACACAAACAATACTTATACATGTATCATTATTCTGTATCATGTAACCCCTTGTTTACCCACTGTGGCGATACTGCTGTTGTATAATTCCTTGTTCTAATTATTCTGTATTTACATTAGGACGACAACTGTAGTATTAAAACATTTCTGATTTAAACATTAGCTCTCATAAACCAATCATAATGATGTTATCCATTTAAGACAGTCAGCATAGGAAATCAATGATGTTTACCGCTGCAATCGCAGAAGTGTGAATACGTGTTATGTTTTTTGCACAAAAATCTTCGAAGTTCAAAAGTAATAGACTGCTAAAGAATGTTTTTCGTGCATCTGCCAAAGCATGTGTACAAGGAAAGAAGATTTAATACATCCGCTTTCTTCCGTTCTTTATATTGCATGGAAAATGTGCGCTTCCTATCCTTTGAACATTGATGTGAACAAAGATAAAAGACAAGAATTAAGATCAACAATGCAAAGGCAACGTTCACAGGACGCATCGACGCTTAATGTTAGGAAGAAATTTTGAAATTAAAATTAAAAATTTTTCCATCATCACTTCCAAAACTAAAGTCATAGAATCTTACATCTTCTTCTCTTCAACCAAGGACTTAAATGATTTGTTGATTATCATTACACATCTTTTTGTTTGTATTGAACTCAGATAGGTTTATTAACTTTCAAACCCCAAAAGTACGAAAACGAGCTAAAAACGGAAAGAAATACTAAGGCACCAGGGATGCCACAATTTAACTAATTATTCACGCTGATTCTATACTGATTGAACAAACATGCTGCTCTTTTCAATGTTGTCTGTTATGATTTGACTCTATAAGTGTGCCTGTAATTGTCACCTATAAAGCATTTTTTGTCAAACCCATCGAGCAATAGCACAATTTACAGAGGAGGTCAATTTACAATAACAAAACATAAAGATTGTCGGTCATGTTTTTGAGGCAAATGACCTACTTCAATACATCACTAAAATCCATCTATTAAGCGAGGTCTTTCTTTGGAAATCATGTCAAACTACCAGACATGACTGTATAAACTCAAACATTCTTGGGCGTCGTATTGTTCTATTTATTTATAAACCTTTGTCTAAGTTTCTCACAAAAGAACAATTTTAAGGTTCGTAAATGATGAATAAACAAATCCTTTGGATATGAATTTTGTCTTAATGTGTTAGAATACAACTGATTATAGTAATTATTAGAGGTTTATGTGTCACATTGATAATAAATTGAAGTTTATTATAATAACAATGTAGTTCTGTAATGGGAATGTGACAACTTAATGGTTAAAGCTTTCGGTTATATTTCGAAAATTCACATAATTACAAGAAACGTTATGTTTTTACATGTAGCCATTTTTTTACTTGTTATAAATATATACACATTTTTATCCTCCACAAGTGTTACATTTAAAAGACAACTTTTATGTTTCGTTCTTTTTTTTTTGCTTTAATCCGAAGCATACATTTTTAAAATGTTTCAGAAAATCTGAAAACAACAAATTATTTCTGTTTTTACAATTTATGAAAACTATTTCTTTTGTCCTATAGTTAAAAGATCTTTTGATTTCATTTCCTTTGTTTTGCAAAATGTAGAAATATTGTTATTAGGTGTTTTGCATGAAAGTCAAAATACCACTTCTTTTTACACTTTACTACCTTTACTTTACATATGCTTCTGCATGAAGCACTACTTTTTTCCGGTGAATGATAATTTAATATGATTTTAAATGTATTTGCTAATCATTACTTAATAAATGTTTGCTCCTTTTGAAGTGAAGAAAGAATTCATTTGCGAGGTATAACACTGAAAAGGGATATTCATTCTGTGCTAACTTAATGATATGTGAACGAAAACGAAATTTAATAACAGAAACAAATCACATCACACTTTCAATGCAAAATAAACGAATGTACGTTTCTTCCTTATTCGTGCATATCAGAGAAATATTGTATATACAAATATAATGTGTTTGGCAAAATATAACTCAAATGATATTAATTCAAATCATGAGAACATGTCCAATAAGTTTTTGTTTGTTTGTTTTGGGTGGAGAAAGACATCAGGTGCCCTTCCATGCATTATTTCAGGCACGAACGGGTACCTGAGTAGAACCACCGACGTAAAGGTGACATTAAATAAATGCACCCTTACAAAATCCAGCAAAACAGAACAAACGTCAAGTAGCCAAGATAAAAACGCACGTTCATGCAATGTATTAATAAAATCAGTAGATTTACATTTAAATCACACACAGTAGATTTTCTATCAACAGACCTTGTTCTCACGTGAGTCACGTGATAACGTGATAATAAAAATGTATGCAAATATTGTCTGACTTACAACCGTTTCATAACAATCTTCACCTATTTGATTCAGAGGTTGCCTATTTGTCAATCACATATAAAATGTGTTGCATAAGGGTATTCCGAAGTGCTGATAAGTTCTAGCAATATGTTATAACTAGGCAAAATTATAGCACTCATTTTTTACATGTATTTGTATCTTTGGTATATGAAGTACTAAAGTCTAATGTCATTTTATCATAAAGTTGATCGTTCTATTCAAAGTAAGACAAATGTTCTGACGTGAATACTATTTAAACACTTTCGCTTTATGAAGTATTAAAACCCTATGTAATTTAAACATAGTGGTTCTATTGACTAAATAACCACTTTTGTATTTAATTGATGTGAAAGAACAATGCCAGGTGTTCTACTTTGATTGGATAATTGGTGATACGCGTATGAAGACAATTATCTTATTAAAGGTTTTTATTTGAAGCCTTTCAATTTCATCAAATATATTTTATTGATATAATTTTCTTCATCATAATTATGCATTTTCTTTTGTTAGTTTGAAGACTTGTATTTTTTCCTTGCAACAATGAGATCAAATAGTCTTTAGAAGACAATCCGATATAAAAGGGATTAAATTCGCAGAATTTCTTTCTTGGATAATACCACTAAAGATGACAAAAGCAGTTCGTTATAGAAGACGAATTCCATTTTCTTTGAAGTAGCGCTGCTATTAGTGAAGTGAGTTGTATTGGGGTTTAAGAGGGCAGCGTCATAACATTGGCACAATTGAAGCACTTATGTGTTAAAGTGTTATTTAGCAATTAGATAAGTATATGGACACGATGTAATAGGTGCTTGTATCAATTAAGTGCTATAGAGAACATAAAGTTTATACACTCCCGTGAATGTTTTAATATTTCTTATTATACCAAAGAAAACTTATGAGGAACACTTTAATGAATAAAGGGGCCCTAAAAAATTGGCTTACAGAAGGTAAAAATTTGTAAAGTTTATTCGTGTATATTTAAGTACTGTCAAAATGGGTAATATATTAGAAGTACAAGCTATCCAGCTAGCTTACGGAACGAAAGGTAGAAAAAGTGACATCACTTTGCCAAAAATGATTTTAGGAATATCTGCACTTTTGAAATGTCTTGCTTTAATGACATTAAACATTACAAGTGCGTACAATCTTTAAGTGAATAGTTTCTTCTGAGAAATGGACCTTTATGAATAGGTTAACCGACGCTGACAGGTACGTCAACGTCAACACTTTTTACAATTAAGTGCTATCGAGAACATAAACCTTATACACTCCCAATTCACACCCAATGAATGCTTGGATTATATTTAAACAATTCTTATTATACCAAAAAAAACTTATGAGTAACACTTTTATAAATAAAGGGGCCCTAGCAAACTGACTAAAATAGGTAAAAATGTGTTTATTCGTCAATATTTGAGTACTGTCAAAATTGAAACTATATTATAAATATATATAATAAATATTATAAAGAACCGGTTGAACCGGGTGATGATCCCCGAATAGGTTTTGGACACAGGAAAGTATACCCCTTGTAGTGTCAGAGTTATCTTACAATCTTAAAGATTATGTAAATCATCCTGTTTTATATTGCTCGGCTATGATTTCAACTACATGTTTTACACCGTGAACATAATTACGTCCTATAATTGTCATAAAAGCTATTTACATATCACAGAAGCTTGTCCGTGGACATCGCGCTCTACCTTTCTCAGGTCTGGATAGTTATATAACAGAAAGGTAGAAAGGGGTCATTACTTTCCAAATTAAGATTTTAACGGACAATCTGCTCTTTTAAAATGGCATTATTATTGACAACAATCAGGTATGCAAAAATCTAGGTGAATAGATTTTAGAAAATGGACCTTAACGAAAAGGTAAACCACGCCGACGTCTATGTCATATCAAAGCCGACTAAAGGTGTCCTGGCAATAACGCCACATTTTTCTTCGAAAGGAGGAGATTTAAAGGTAATTGTTAAACGAAATTATACTACAATCGTTTAATGAATATTTTGTGTTATATTGTATTAGAACATGTGATACAGGCTTTTGATTCATCGATCAATACTATGTTCATGATAATAATGCTTTAAATTGGTCTGCTTAGATATTTCACAAACCATTTTTTCTAAATAATGTCGGAGTAACATAAAAGTAAACGATTAATCTGATCTCATAACACGCAAGCGTCTGATTGAAAAAGATTTATAATCTATAACACAAACTGTTCTGTAAAATCTGGATCTTATAATCTAATGTTGATTGAATTGTTGTATTATTATGTACATCCTTTATTCAAAATACTTATATTGACTTTTCAGATATAAACCAGACACACTTTGGCGGCACGGTATTCCTGAAATAATGTTCCCGGATGCAACTGTTTTTGGTATCATTGCCTTAGAACCATACACGATTTATAATTGCTAAAGTATTCAATATATATTGTTCAAATGAAGCTTGATCAATCGCTTGACATTTTTCAAATGATTCTTCATTTTACACACTGATAAGCATGTGTGATTCCCTTTATGTGTAATACTGTCAAAGTAATGTATGCCTCTGGAAAGATAGTCTTCGTAAAAAGTATTATTTTGTTAGTACTTGATTCAACAATGTATTGAAAAAAAAATCAATTAAACGATATTTCTATATATACAGATCATGCACATAATTATGCAAATTTAAATCAGTACTCAGTCTAAACTTTAAGTCAAAATAATTGAATAGATTATTTAAAATCAAAGACATATAATTAGTTTCTGATTGAGAGCACATTCTTTTTTCTCATGCATTTACTATAATTGTGCTTACTAATTATTCTAAATCCTACTTGTAAATTATCCTTTGAGTTCCATGACAATGTTGGTTCCTTTAAAACCCATAAAATGATTTAACACAAGGACGACACATTTAATGTCAAGCCATATAGAACAACTGTACGCGTTCTCATAAACCAGTCATAATTGTTGGATATAATCAATTTATCAGTAGAAAACCATTACAAAACAGCGTTGTTAATGTGTTTAATAAACATCGACGGAAATTAATAATTATTGTTAATTGATGCGTACAATAATGAATGATGCTCGATTTCCGGAAGAAATATTCAAAAGCATGAAACGGAACATTGATATTTCTAAACATTACAAAATTGACAGAAGAATAGCTCAATGACAGTTCACAACAAACAAGTTTTAATATGACTTCAAAGACTACAGAGTAACAGATTTAACACATATCAAGAGTTATTACTGTATTCACTTAATATACTCAATCATTTTTTTTATTTTTAACATATGAAGTTTTGGTTTACAATTTATTGTAATGAATATCTATTTTTTTATATTGCTTTTACAATGATTCATCGTATCTACTGTTTATGCATAACAGAGTTTGGACATTTCTTTTATTTAGTTTTGGTCTTCAAATGTTCTGAGGAATTTTCTTTTTTCCAGATCTTTTTCATTGATGTGATTTTTTAAAAATAAACATCATTACCACAACAAGAAAGAAATGAAAACTTCACAATTCTTAAATCACAAGTTTCCACCATATACTCCGAATTCCCTTAATAAAGTGGGCATAAGGATAGGATAGTTGTGTCGGTTTTTAAATACGTTAAATATGTTGTGCAACAAACAAACAAAACCAAACAGACATGTAAATGAATAAATAAATGAATAAATAAATAAATAAATTTTATTATCTTAAACTTTTTTTTTAAAATTGTAGCAGGCATTTAAGAGGCATTTTATTTGAATGTCTTTATAGAATGTAAGATATATCCATTTTTTTAAAAATGAGTGTGTAAACGTTGCTGGCATTTGCATTCTCTATTCAGCAAACGTTAAAATGCATTAAAAAAGAAGATTTGACCTTACGAATGTTCAGTACAGGTACATTATTTTTTTTTAGGAATTAGGTCACGTCTACGTTTATTAAAATATCAGTGGACGTGATTCAGCAGAATATTATCAGCTTACGTGACACGACATTAACTTGTATTGTTAAATCAGCGCAAGATCGGCATACAACCAGGGTTATAAAGGCTAAAAGATTAACACAAATATCAAGAAGAGAAAGCAATTGTCACGGAACGATACCACCGACAACTTTCATTCACATAAACACAGCTGATATGATGTGGTCTGTCTTTTCTAAATTAAATATTCAACATATTTTTTATTACCACAGTTTTCAATCGTTATGTCCATCTATCATTTATCTACTGACATATAAGGTAAAGCTAATGCCTGTTTTATAAGTTGTATGACATGTTTAAGAGCAAAATTATTAATTGAGCTGAAATAACCTCAACACATACCTTAAATAAATAAAAAAAAATATTAAAATATAAAACATAAATGAATAAATAAAACAGATGATAAATTAACAAAAGACAAAGAAGACGAAAACATCAAATTTACAGTTTCGTTCAAGTTATAAGTAGTAAAACGAATAGTTTACAAATATACTACAAATATTAGAATCTTATATCTCGCTTTGATGTGAGACGGGAATATATCAAACACTTGCAAAAAATGTTAACTTTACATCTACAAAATGCCTTTCAAAACACTGGATCCCAAGAAGGATACAAGAACGGAGTTCAAAAGTAATAGAGTGCTAAAGCATGTGTTTTGTGCATCTGCAAAAGCATGTGTACAAGGAAAAAAGATTTAATACATCCGCTTTCTTCCGTTCATTATATTGCATGAAAAATGTGCACTTCATTTCTTTTGTACATTGATGTGAACAAAGATAAAAGACAAGAATTAAGATCAACAAGGCAAAGGCAACGTTCACAAGACGCAGCGACGCTTAATGTTAGGAAGAAATTTTGAAATTAAAATTAAAAAGTTTTCCATCATCACTTCAAAAACTAAAGTCATGGAATCTTACATCTTCTTCTCTTCAACCAAGGACTACAATGATTTGTTGATAATTTTACACATCTTTTTGTTACTTTCAAACCTCAAAAGTACGAAAACGAGTTAAAAAACGAAAAGAAATACTAATGCATCAGGGCTTCTACAATTTAACTGATTATTCACGCGTCTTATAGATTCTATACTGATTGACCTGTTATTAGGGACACAAGACATGTTACTCTGTTCATTGCTGTCTGTCATGATTTGACTCTATTAGATTGCCTGTAATTGTCAACTATAAAGCATTTTTGTCATATCCATCGAGTAATAGCACCATTTACAGAGGAGGTCAATTAAAATAACAATACATATTGATTGTCGGTCATGTTTTTGAGGCAAATGACCTATTTCAATACATCACTAAAATCATTCTATTGCGTGAGGTCGTTCTTTGGAAATCATGTCAAACTACCAGACATGACTGTATAAACTAAAACATTCTGAGGCGTCGTATTGTTCTGTTTATTTATAAACCTTTGTCTAAGTTTCTCACAAAAAAAAACAATTTTAAGGTTCATAAATGATGAATAAATAAATCCTTGGAGCTGCTAAAAATCATTAAATGAGTGTCGGGGCATATTTTACAAATTTAGCAGGTAATCAAATGTCTAATATAAGATAAACAAAGCAGAAAAGTACATGAAACATGTTGTCATATTGGAAGGTAATAAATAAAGTTGTCAAATGTTATTTTTATAATATGATAGTCAGCATTGATGCAACGACATTATTGCATATTTATTTATGGCTTTATTATACATGTATAAAAAGGCTTCATGTTGTCAACTGATGTACCAACACATATACGAGTATGTTATTGCTATTGCTTGTAGTTCGAGAAGTAAATACTTATATAAAATTGTAAACCTTAAAAATTAAAAAATAATTGCCCCCATCGACTTCAAATAATGAGTGTTGTTTTCCCGATGTAACTGATTCATCATACGGTAATGAACAGATCTATGTAATGCAGTCGTTTCTTTATAACATAAACAAATCACTAACACGCCAGCAAAAAAGAAAAATAACGGAGCATTGGTCTGGCCTGCGTGTTTGATGATATCTAGATACATAAATAAATGAAAATGAGCTACTTAATTCTTTGAAAGGTTATAATTCGATAACATATTTGTATACCGAAACAGGCATAGTTCATAAAATGATTGTGTGGCATTGTCCCAGAAAATAAGTGCCATTAATATCGCAGTCTGATAAATCAAAATCAAAAATTATACTTTTGATAACAGAACTTATGATAGATTATAATCTTTAGAAAATTTAAATGTTTCAATTTCTTCAGATATCAGTTTCTTTGCAATTTGCTTGAAAGTTTTAAAATATGATATGTTTTCGAGAGATTTTGCTATATTTGTAATCTATAGAAAAGCAAATACATAACATAACAATTTACCCAATTTTTTATGGTCCTATCTTATTAACCCACCATTAATATATTTAAGGCATAAAAGCTATATCACAAGGAGGGAAGAAATCTAATATGATATTTTATATGCAATCCAGAACCCAATAGTTAAACAATCATGTGTGGTTATAACTATGTGCCCAGTAAAATTGATAAGTAAACGTTTTCAATTTCTTTCAATTACCTGCCGGGACTGAAAATGATTAGTCTTTGCCACCACAGACCAAGGACAACGTGCACATCTGTGCAGTCTAACCAGGTTCTTAACTGTTTGTAGCACAGATATCGTTTTGGATATTGATATCCTTTAAACGTTTGACTGCCTTTTTCTTATTTAAAAAGAGTAGATCGATTTCAAAACTTCTGCAGGATGACGATTTTAAAATGCTTGCTGAAACGACAATAATCAATTGAAATAATTCATGTCTTATTCCATGATTTTGCAAATATTTTTATGACATTCAAAATAATCCGGACAAATGAGATATATATCTTATCTCGGTCGCGATGCTTAAATATTGTGTGCTCAAGATAAAATATCTTAAAAACTAATATTTAAATGTACGCTGATAAAACAATTTTGATATTGGTCATATGATATTACTTTGTACGAATTGGACAATTAACCAAAATCATGTGCTAAAAATGCTTATTTTTTATATAGTTTTATTTAAACATCTTACACGATCTAAAGCTATTATTTAAAAAATATTTAACACATGTTTGACATTACGTTTTTTAAAGAATGAAACACACTGTATTTCTTAGGTAAAATGTGCTTTTAAGTATGAGTTTTTTATGTCGTGACAATCGTATATAGAACAAGCTTCAAATTATGAATGAAATCTGAATATGTACTTGAAATTGAAAGTGCAAAACGGTCAGCTAAAAAATTAAAACCACTTCCATTAATTTCATTTTTGTATTGGTATTGTTTTGTCAATAGTCTGTTAGCTTTAATCAATTAAATACAGGTTTTCTAACAATTAATTTTGACTTCTTATACGGGATAATTTTAAAACCAACTAAAAAATAACAAAATTAGGTTTAATTTATGTAATTGTCATGTTTTAACTCATTTTATGAATTGATGAGTACCAATTTATGGATCATGTTAAAAAGAATCTCTGTGCAGGATTTTTTTTCTCACTCACTCTGGTAACATTTTTGACATGTGTGCGTATAGTTTGTCTTACCCTCTGTTATTTTGAAAAAAGCGGGTATTTCATTTTTTTTTCATTATCTTTTAAGGCGAAATCATGTTTTAACTACATAAGTTAGTTCTGCATTTTTTATACTTACAACCAGATTAACAGGTTGGCTATTAATTTCAGCATATAAAGAAATACTTCCTGGAGGTTATCATGGTTCTACCAGATTGATCAAATTTGTTTTCTATGGTATTCTTTCTCATGAAATGTGAATATTAACAACGTAAGATTAGGCCTAAACAAGATTTTCACATAATAAAAGCGCAATTCAGTAGACTAATAAAACATACGTACGTAATGGCATAGAACGATAAGGTAATTTGTTGTAAAGGACATTTTTAGATGCAATAAATAGGAAAGATATCATGTTAGTATCACACAAAGATAAAACCGTCAGTTTAAAAGAACACTCACATGTTCTCGAGCAACAGCATCGACTTTTGTATGTTTCACCGACAGTATAAAAGAACATTTAAAAGACGTTTGTATGTTTTATATTTTCTAACAAGCTCTTGATTGTTAGGCTTTTTGCAGGTAAATATATAAACAGTTATTTGCAATGTAACGGTTCGGCTACAAATATCAGTTTATATAGGGTTATATTACCTATCAAAAAATCCTCCCGCTGTGTTTGTCATTATGAGAGCGTTTAAATCTAGTCTGATTCTTAGACGGTAATGAGAAATTGTTTGAACGTCATACTATTTTCTAATTTTTCACATGTCTTCATATCGATGAAAAATATATTAGTGCGACATGAAATCAATTGTTTAAAATTTGAACAGTTGATTTCAACGTCATTTCCTTTTCGTTAACGTCATACGTATTAAATTGTCACAGATCATGTCCGCATATCTATAAAGGAACCCATGGGTTTTGGAGGTAATTGTGCAGCTTATAAGTCCTTAACGATAACTTGAATCTTTCACAAAATATTAAGCATGCGACAGTTTTCTTAAAGACTCGCGTTAAAATTTCCAGTACAACGTGTCTGTTTACTTTTTTTTAATAACGTCTCTATAACTGTTTTAAAAATATTGTTTGACATTAAATTCTAAAAAGTGATATAATTAGTAGCGAAGTAGGTTTTCGTGATGATGTTGAAAAATATACCTGATGTAAGCAACACGTCTTAGACGTGTCTTTTTGGGAACATCTGACACATATGATTATTTAGTTTTGTGAATAAAATTATAGATAAGCAAACAATTAGAAGAATTATTTCATTTCATTTTTAGTCGATGTATCACTGGAACGATATAAGAAAATATGTGTTAATTCGGCATAAAACTCAAACTGGAAATATTGTAACCTTGCTTCCCCAAACAAACATTATGTTTAACAAATGGCATAATTCTAACTACAATTCTGCTGTATCATTAATGAAAGTGGTATATTTTACTCTGTCCTTATGCAACTAGTTTGATCGTTATAGTCCGTCTTTATTACAGACTATCGTCTTTCTATATAGGTTATATAATTATTGCTCACAATCCGCATTGTAAAATCATATATTCTAACACGACCCGCATTTTTCCCTATTGAACATTGAAGAACCGAAAGTGTGTGTTATTATGCAATAGAGTCACTGTTTGACGATCTATATTTAGACATGTGACGTAATCATTATACATGTAACGTAACCACTATAAAATCCGACGCGCTGACAAAAAGTACGGAAACAAATAAGGCGCAATTTTGCTTAATAGCAGATACGGCAGCATTTATTTGTTTATGTCGTGTTAGAGTCGAAAAAATATATCCAAATCGGTGATTTTATCGCTGGATAACATCACTGTTTGTCGTTCGGATGCGCATCATTATATCACTCGGGCTACGCCCTCGTGATATAATTCCTCGCATCCGAACTCCAAACAGTGATGTTTTTGAGCGATAAAATCACAGTTTGGGATATATTATTTCTTAAATAAAAAACACCAGATTTCCTTCTAACAAATATCGATTAGATATTCAATCATATCATTCAAGCCCTCTAAATTATAAATTGGTGTAACTTTTAGGATTTCAATTACATGCCAGCGACCCTTCTTGTGAACAAAGTTATTATTTTGATAACACTATTACAATATTGCCGCTAGCAAACACACCTCTATATTTCAAATAACTGTTTTGCAACTAGATATGATAGCCTTTTAATAAACGAATTTTCTTTCAGGCAGGCAACCTGTCATCACTGAAACTAATTCTAACATGTTGTATCGGAAATATAATGAACAAAACATTCATTATTTGGAAAAAAAAGGAATTTGATAAGGGTTATATGAAAACAATATTTTTTTTAGTTGTTGTTTTTTCTACATACTATTTTGCAAGAAGTTCATTACGTTACAATATATTGATACACTATTTAGTAGGGCAATTTCCTTTAACACTGATTTTTTCTTGTGTAAATTAATAAAATGTTCCCTTTATCTAATCCCGTTATATGAATATCACAGGGCAACAAAGAACTTTTACGGTAACCAAAAAAAAAAACTGCCCTAAGGTACACCAAGTGAGCATATCCTAACTAGGCCATGATATACAGCTACGTATTTCAGATAATATGAAAACAAATATCAACAAGACAAGGCCCCGGTAACTTAACGCAGCCTAGAACAAAACACAGTCACTAAGAACTACCAGTAAGGTATCTAGAAAGGAACTGAAACACAGGAGCGTGCACAGTAAACTGGGGAGATCGGCGTATAAAATGGTCTGAATAATTATGAATTTAAAAGAAAAATATCTAGAAATTAAAACAACAACAAAAGGAAAAAGAAATGAGATCAATCTGATCTTGCATATGTATGGTTTATGTACGGACCCTGTAAGATTTTTTTGAATCAGCAACAATAAGTGATTTACAAGGTACAAATAAGACGTGTAAGACAGTAATAGTCTAGTCTGTAAACTTAGATCTGCTCAAAATAATTTGATTCACATAAATCAAGTTATCTAATTCCTATTTTCCCTAAACAGACATGTGTAAATTTGGTCAGATATAATTGCAAAAATAGAAAAAAAAATGTCTATTAAGATAAACCGCCAAGTAAAGACTTGTATAAAAGATTACCTGATGATTGATTTTCTTTATATAAAAAGAATGTAGTGGGTAGGAATAATTTATTTTACGTGAACAATTTAACGCTTTCGACCTTTTATTGTTTAAAATAAAGATTAAATGAAGATCTTCACCTTTGTGAAATCCCCACTTGCAGGTGCAAAATCTCTTTGAAGCCGGCTATGAAAGACAATACAAAGTTACTGCCTTGTTATTAAATTATATAAACAATTATGATCATTGAACAGTATAAAATTAATACCAATGTTTGTATAAGTAAAAAGAAATGAACCAAGCTAACCTTAAAAATATTTTACCCTTGCTTCACTTCAAAGTTTTAGGTCTTAACATATGTCATTATTCTGGCTCCAGCCGTGTTAATTCATGATTGAATTTTTTCTATACTCATAGAGTGTTTAAGATTAAATTCCGCTTAAACCTGTGCTAGGGTCGTGAGGGATGTTGCTCATCATGAATTGACTCAATTTAACAATTTTTATATACTCCCTTTGTTTAAATGCCTCCAAGTGATTAATCTGCCACTGTATTTTTACTACTTTCTTATGCTACTATTCGATATATATTTTTATTATCGTATTTATATTATTACAAAATATTGCTTTTAACAAAAAACACTGTAAAGATACACATTATTTCCATAATAAAATAATGCAATAAAAGACTACAATTTCTTTTAAAACAAAATATATTTTCATATAGTTACAATTAATCAAGCACACATAGTTATAGATTGTTGTTGTTCCGTAGGATTTCAATTGAATCGTAACAACATTTATTGTGATACAAACGGAACGTGTTAGATCAAGATGGGACAAAATATAATTTTACAACATTATCAAAATATTTCCGCTAGAAGCAAACCTATACATTTCTTAATGAATGCTTTGTAACTATATAGAGAGACTTATTCTTTGAGGCAAACAATCTCTCAAGTTATCTGGCAATAACATGAAAATATTATGAACAGAACCACATCATTCAGTAATAGCTGAATCTAAAGAATCTGCTACAGGCTATTTGACAAAACAATCATGATTAGTTAGTATTTCTGTTGAAAAAAAAACACGCAAAAATTTAAATACGCTACAATTGCAAATAAAGACTCACATAAATTATAATGTTTCCTTTTTATAATTTTAAACATCTTTAATACGTGTAAACACAGGGCTATACTAAACATGTTCTCGGTAATAAAGAAACATCGTGTAAGCCTAAGAATGGCATTTGTTATATAACTGAGTGTGGGGACATCGACCAACAAGAAAATACATCCACTGAACGCAAACACCAACAAAACCTAATCACACAGGAAAATCCACAAGGCACAGGTTGTCATCGAACTAAAACAGGAGTAAGCACAAAGGTGGAGTAAGGAGGAGCGGGCAAACAATTTTTTATTCATAAACAACAATTTTAAAAGCAAAGTCACAGAGAAATACATGAAACATTAAGAAGGTAGAAATGAGATGATGCTGATCCATGCTTATTTCTACTGTTTTCTGTATGTTCACATTAACTTGCTTGAAAGGAATCAGTAACGATTTACAACGTTAAAGACAACAATAGTCTGGTCTGTATATTCATTAGTCAAGTTATCTTATTACTATCTTTCCTGAACAGACACGTGTAAATTCGATCACATATTGCCAGAATAGATTGAACAGTTAAGTAGATATTGTCTGATGAGGTTTTTTTTTAAATTTAAATTGAATACAATGAAATACAATTTCTAGGCACCAACATCACCATCAACATTTGCACTTATTGGTTAAAAAAGATTCCACTTTTATTTTCGATATTGTTAAATGCAGTAAAAATTAACGCTTTTTAAGAATGCAAAATCTTAGAATCACCAAAGGGACTGGACTAAAGTGGTCTTAAGTGTGGGATGGTCTTAATTGTGGATATTATTATCAAGGCATACATATGTCATGACTGCTCTATTTTGAATTAGTATGTACATGTATATACATGTTTAAACAATCATATTATTACCTTCAAATATCACTATATACTGATGTTATAAATCTACTCCTCATAAAAACATAAGTCTGAAAAAAAATCAATATTGTATATTAATTTTTCATCAATCTTGTTTCCTGTACATAACTCATATTCTTCACAAAAACAAATTAACAGAAAGGAACATTAAAGCACTAGTTCTCACCAAACTGTATACAATTTTCCAATCATAACAGTTTAAACACTTTGTTTCATCAAGTTGCCTGTTTAAGAACATTCAATCCGATGAATAAGAACAAACACAAGACATAAATAAGTGTTGTTTGGATTATCATTGGTCTCAATAGTTTGATTAGATAAAGAAAAAACAAGGATTTCGGACTAAAACTTAAGGTCTTAAACATGGATAAGAGAGATGGTCTTAATTGTTGGTCATGCTATGAATGCCTATCATTAACATAAAGAACAGGAAATTTCGTTCTTTTAAAAATGGTCTTAATAAAGCGATTGTCCTAATTTCAGGGTGTGTTTAGAATGCATTCTACTGTATCGTCTTTTCTATAAATCTTCAACAAAGTTCGTATTGTTTTGTATCCCCGTAAAAATACATACATGTATATTAAAGTATTGCAATGAATTATTCTCAACCCAAATAAACAATTTCTTGTGAACAAAAGTAAATTAGCAAAGGCTATGAACTCATTATAAAGATGTGCTGTCTTTGTTATCAAGTCAGAAACAATAAATGAGGATCATTTCATAGACAAAAGAGGCGTTTATGTAATGCCATATTACTTCTTGTTAATGGGACAGGAGAAAGTGATAAAATGTGTTCAGACATAAGCGATACTAAATAAAAAAAATACTGATAAACAATATAAACACAATCGAACCCTAACCCAAAACATTTTCCTTTGATACAAATTATGTATTTACAATCACTGAGCTGGTTAGCTAAACAAACACAATTTTACACATTTGGATTCAGTTATTGTGTTAAGACCTTTAGAACCATGCTTATTATTCGTCTGATGTATTTTATTCCGTCTAGCTGTTTGAGATTAATGTGATACAATGTTATTGCAAACAAAATGCACAGGAGTGTACAGGTTACAACTAAAAACATATGTTCAACCACTTGATAGCTGTAAAATGTATTCTAGAAATGTATGTTGCATATTTTCTTCCTCATTATTGTGTTGGAAGGCAAATGATTAGCTTTGAATTAAAATGTTGTAATACTAAATATGTGATTTAATTTAGATATCAGATTCTTTTGTACTGAAAGAACTAATCTAACATCGTTTCATATATTTTGTTAAAAAAAGAAGGAAAAACACCCGTATAATTTGCCAATAAACAGTCACAGTCCGAAGGCGAGGGTGATAAAAATAAGAAACATGTTTCTTGACAATTAAAACAGCAATCATCTAATTTAAGCTTTTCAAATTTAAATATGAGATATATTCAATACAAGTCAACCCTTAATAACAGCACTGTTTGCTAAAAATCCTCCAAAAAAGGCGCAAAACCGCAACATTAAAAATGTTAAACAGGATTGGTTTGATAAAGCCTATTCACGGACTGTACTGGAAAGTACAATCTACACTCCATGCAACCTAGCTTGAGCAGAATTCAATATGTAAACATGAATATTGTAATTAAGTCAGTTATGAAAAGTTCCCTGAAATGTTGACTTTTCTTGTTGGAATGAAAGATGGATAAGATAAGTTTGGTAAGAGTTAAAGCATACAAAATAAGTGAACTAAATGTATGCGCCTGTGCAACTTATTCCTTTAACAGAATATATCAATTGATAATATTACTATATTATAGTTTATAGGAATGTATCCATCAGGAAATAAAAGCAGTCAATCCTAGTTTATGTTTAAAGGCGATCTTTGGATATATCTTTTGTGATTGTGGCCGCTGTCATTCAAGTAAGAAATAGTCTGTTCAACAGAAACATTTCAATTATAAACATTTGTATTAAGTGAGATAAAAGGCAGAACTAGGAAACAAAATATGCTTAATAATGAAAGAACAGTTACATGTAGAAAAGTATAACAGTGCATGTTTCCCTTTCGTACGTATATGTTTTATAAACAAGTTAAATGTTGATGCTGCACATGGTTGAGTGAGAACCACCTCTCTGATAGTGGGCGTGGTTTAGGCTTTGTAACTTGTAATTTAATGATTCGACAAGTGATATTGATCAAAGTTGTCCTGGTTCCCTTCTACCCCGTCAACGAAGACTAAATGCTAGCATATGGAGCATAATCTAAAATTTTATATGACAATTTAAGGCGGAGCCGAACTTCAACAGAGGCGAAGCAAATGAAGTAAGTGACACTGCCTCAGTTGTTACCTCTCTCAACGGTTAAGTTTTAGAACGATCGACTATAGACTGGCTCATTGGCACGTTATTTATAATGTAGATAAAATTAGATAATGATAAAAAGAATATGATATTCAAACATGGCACTATAACTTCAGTTAAACGTTTATTCTAATCCCTAAAAGCTCTGTGACATGTTGTACATCATAAAAGCTATTTTTATTAGAAATTTAAAAACAAGAGTGATTTTGTTAAAACAAAAAAAATACACAAAATCAAGTCTTAACTATTCCCCATTGCTGTATGGACAAATGCATATCTACTAGACGCCGCTTGCAAATCGGAAATTATTTAAAGACAAAATATGAAATTTGGCGTATCGATAAGTTGTGGGCTACTTCACCTGCAATGATATATTGCATTATTGCTTAACGTTGTCGTTTTTATTTCATTTTTCAGATTTTATTGATAAGTTGATGGCAAACGCCACACCCAAAAATTTACAAAAATATTTGTAAAGTAAGTGTACAGATATTATTATCATTTTATAATTAGTTCGATTAACCAATATGTGTAAGTTATAAATGTATTGCTATAATTAAAACAAGTTTTATACAGAACATTACCAACAAAATAGTTAAGGTAATAATGAAGCATTTCTCTTTATCAGTGTCAATGTGTCTGTATATATTTCACTTGTCACTAAAATTTAAATGCATTTTTAATGCAGAATTCCTTAATTTAAAAGCCAAATCGAAACAGTAACAAACGTAAGTCTTTGTAGGAATAAATTCAAATACCAACATACATATCATATTGTTTTAGTGTAATCAAATCAGCTTTTAATTTTCTTTCATGAGAATATATAATTATTTAGTTACAGTTTCAAATGCTATACGGAAGATTAAAGCAAGAAAGCGCATGTAACAATGACTCTTTTAACAGGGCTAAAAAAGCACAAATATACTTTAGTAAAATTCATTTCTGATATTTTATGTGAAAATGTGACGTATATGTTGAACTTACAACTACGATGCTTCGTTTTAATAAAGTTTTAATCAACTACGTTTTATTAATTATTATATTGACGTAAAACGTATTTCATTGGGACTTCTTACTTCTTAAAGGTCACAGGTCGCTACGTTATTGTGGAATTGACTAAGAATATCTCAAAATTTAGAAAAGTTGTATCTCATTTCCCGTTGGTTTTACTTTATAGTAAATAAGATAAAATATGTTTTTGAAAATTTAGAAAATAACTCAAAACAACAATCAGAGAAATCCGTCACGTAACTAAAATCTTTAAATGCTTATTTCTCAAAGTATAAAATTCCATCTTACGACCCTCTGGAAATTAAGCAACAATTTATGTCATGGTAATTTAAAGCTTTTCTTGTGAAGAAATACTTCATAGTACAAATAAAGTATACGTATTTATGTCAAAAAAGGTATCATGAAAAAAGATAAATATTATGATTATATCCTATATTTGTTCATAGTATTATCTTAAATAATGTGTTACGACTAGGAAACCTGTAGGCAGTCTTAATAAATATATTTATGTGTAATTAAAAACAAATTAGGCATGAACATTTGCATCTAAACAAGAAATATCTAAAATGTCAGATTTAACGTTGACATTACTTTACGTCCAGAGATAAATTGTATTTTAGAGGAATAATCCACGTTTCTATAGAAAAATGAGAGATCAGTTATCAAATTCATGTTGGATTGAAGACATTTAATATATGAAATAGAGAAAACGGACTTCCTAAAGAACGCCCAAAAATGTCGTGGTGGCAAGATACTTTCCCCTAATCCCCTAGCAGAATTAGGACATTTATATCACTGGACTTTACGTCATTTACAATAGTTATTGTATATCTCGATTACTTAAAGGGGCTTAAATTCTATGTCTGCAGAAAAGAGCTCCTTTAAGTCATTCTGTCTATTAATATAGGCTTTTATATATAGAATTTTATTTCCTCAATGAACTAATTATTCAGGTGTTGTTTATATCAATTAGAAGAGAGAAATATATCAACTTCTTACGTAGGAGTGCATTATATTAAATGTAATTTCATCTCTGGGAGTTTTAATAATAGTAGCTAAAGGAAGAAAACTGTATTCATTCCGTAGGTGGGGAGGCCTCACATTGCCACTTATATTTGAACTGTAATTTTTTTCCTTTAAAACTGTGATTCTATTTCCCTGTCATACGTCACGGAACGAGCTTAGTTTGTGGGTATAGCTATAATCAGAACTACAACAAGAACGTGTTTGTTAAACACAAATGCCCCCGGCTCAGATTCTTGTCAGTAACAATATTTAAAAAAAAATCTATTTTTGACATTTGTGACCTTGACCCAAATGACCCCTTACTAAAGGAAAAGGAAGAGAACCTCCCTTGGTATGACTATTATAAACATGAAATACATAAACTTAAAAATAAAGGGTGTATGAGCAGAAATGTTTAGATTTATTTTTTTATACAAGTGACCTTGACCTTAACCTAGAGACGCCTAACGCAACAAAAAATTATGGGACCGTTAAAGGTTTCCACCTTCAAAATATGAAAGATATCATTAAATATATTAAGTAATTAGGTGAATTTTTTTTATAAATCAAACTTGCCGAATAGGTTAACCATACAAGGCCATATTTTCAAAGTGATAAAAAGGCAAATTACTGGGAAAATGAACGGCACATTTATATAAATTGGCAATATCATGTACATTGTATTGATAAGTAAGTGTGAAAATTATTATGCCATTAGTTCAGATAGAACATAACACATTTCCAACTTGCCGGTTTAGGTTAACCATTATTCATTTTCTAAGTGCTAAAAGGGCCATAACTTGGTGCAAATGAAATAGAGAAAAATAGAATCCCTAAAGAAAGACCAACACTGCAAAATTGAAAATGTTGCAGGCTCGGTTTAATTGAGCCTGTTCATAGACGGTACTGGAAAGTGAAAGTTACCGTCCACGCCCCCTAACACCGGCTTAAGCAGAATTCAACATTTTAACATGAAATAGTAAAGTTTTGAATTTAGAAACATCCGCAGATGTGTTCATACGGCGGTTATCATGGAACCTTCAATGTGACACAGTAGTGCCATTCCATGAAAATCGGCGTTTGGTCCCCAAGTAGAAAAAGCTTGAACCCTAAACGAGAAAACAATGGGCGGAACTAAACAAAATAGAATTTTGAAAGGGGAACAGAGGTTATGAAGCCTGCATATCACGGATAAGACGTCAAAAGACAAAGTTAAAAAGCAGGCCACATATCCTAAGGGTGATTCAACAGTATTCAAGTAGGAATACTGGAACCAACCAAGTTGAAAAAGGCTAAATAGAAGAGACTAAAAATACCACATAACATGTATACACAACAATTATGTCGTGCTGAACGATCTTCAAGGATCGAAAATATAACATCTTTGATTTAATGTACGGGGAGACTTTTTACGGCCGCCACACGGCACAAATAACACTGATGTGACCGAAAAAATAGAGAAAAACAGAATCCCTAAAGAAAGCTCAACACGGCAAAGTTGAAAATGTTGCAGGCGCGGTTTGATTGAGCCTGTTCATGGACGGTACTGGAAAGTGCATGTTACCGTCCACGCCCCCTAGCACCGGCTTAAGCAGAATTCAACATTTTAACATGAAATGGTAAAGTTTTGAATTTAGAAACATCCGCAGATGTGTTCATACGGCGGTTATCATGGAACCTTCAATGTGACACAGTAGTGCCAATTCATGAAAAGTGGCGTATGGTCCCCAAGTAATAAAAAGCTTGAGCCCTAAACGAGAAAACAATGGGCGGAACTAAACAAAATGGAATTTTGAAAGGGGATCAGAGGTTATGAAGCCTGCATATCACAGATAAGACGTCAAAAGACAAAGTTAAAAAGCAGGCCACATATCCTAAGGGTGATTAAACAGTATTCAAGTAGGAATACTGGAACCACCCAAGTTGAAAAAGGTCAAATAGAAGAGACTAAAAATACCACATAAAATAGAGAAATACAGAATCCCTAAAGAAAGCCCAACACGACAAAATTGAAAATGTTGCAGGCTCGGTTTGATTGAGCCTGTTCATGGACGGTACTGGAAAGTGCAAGTTACCGTCCACGCCCCCTAGCACCGGCTTAAGCAGAATTCAACATTTAAACACGAAAAATGGTGAAATTTTGAATTTAGAGACATCCGCAGATGTGTTCATACGGCGATTATCATGGAACCTTCAATGTGACACAGTAGTGCCATTCCATGAAAAGCGGCGTATGGTCCCCAAGTAAAAGAATGCGTGTGCCCTAAACGAGAAAACAATGGGCGGAACTAAATAAAATGGAATTTTGAAAGGGGATCTGAGGTTATGAAGCCTGCGTATCACAGACAAGACGTCAAAAGACAAATTTAAAAAGCAGGCAACATATCCTAAGGGTGATTATACAGTATTCAAGTAGGAATACTGGAACCACCCAAGTTGAAAAAGGCCAAATAGAAGAAACTAAAAGTACCACATAACATGTATACACAACAATAATGTCGTGCTGAACGATCTTCAAGGATCGAAAATATACCATCTTTGATTACTAGTACCTGACAATGCCAATTCAGTGTATTTTCAACATAAATACCAAGCAGTTTTTGTGATTCTACATTGTCAAGAGTTGAGTCGTTAATTTTCAAATTTAATGCTTTTGCAATCTTTAGCTTTTGTCTACTACCTACCAGCATACTTTTAGATTTTTTAGGGTGTAAAAGCATATTATTTATTTTACACCACTTAATAATCATATTAAGGCTATATTGTAGTTTTTCCTCTATTACTGATATGTCATCTCCAGATTTATGCAACGTGGAATCATCAGCATATAAATCTATGTTAACATCCTCGCAAATATTTGGTAGATCATTTATATAAAGAAGAAACAGTAAAGGACCTAATATTGAGCCTAGTGGAACGCCAGAGGTAACATATTGAACGTCAGATTTTAAGTCTCCAATTTGAATTATTTGCATACGATTAGACAGATACGAAACAGTTTTAATGATGTTACAGAAAAGTGATAAAGTTTGAGTTTATATAAAAGTATTTCATTTTTATTTCATTTCTTTTCAAAACAACAAACATAGTTCACGACCTCGAATGTTAAATGATACTTTACACCTGACAAAATCATTAAGAGCTAACAGTTTGCTGTAATTAAAATATATCTGAATTTTAAATGAAATAAATATATAAGATGTAAGGAAAAAGGTCAACAAATGCGCCTTTGTTATGTGTTAACTGATTTTAATCAATCTATGTGTCTGAAATAGGTATGAATATCTTTTATTTGAAAATAATACGCTGTAAACAGCGTGCTCTTATTACTTCTAGACGCCGTTTTACTTACCGAGTTAGATGTTGTCAAGCAAAAATTGATGTTAACTTTCTCTTTACTTCTAGAAATTTCGTTCAATCAATACAAAAATTAATAGCGTAAAAACAAGGAAGTAAAAAGACTCTATTATTTGCAAATCAGTGTTTGTATATCAATAAAAAAGAATACATATTTCCATTCCTAGTTGCATAAATCTGTTTTTTAATTATTCACTTTCAGTATAATACTATTTAAAGTAAATTTGCATCGATCTGTAGCATTAGAGTTACACAATGGTATAATATGTGACTTATTGCCAATATGAAATACATTTAATGCATTTTTCAAATCGAACTTTCATTTCACCAACACCCACAAAGCACCCCCAAAACATACACACACACACACGCACACGCGCACACACCAAACAAAAAATGAAACGCAGTTATATCTGTGATGTTGTATTTCTTTAAGAGCATCTCTATCGTGTATTTCGTTCACCTACTTTTATGACAAATAACATCACATTTAATGCTGCTTTTGTCATGTGAAAAGCATTTAAAAAAGGTCGTATTTTTTGTCAGAGACCTTATGAAACACACCGTTAAATTTTTTCTTCATTTTAGTATCAATGTGCCTCCAAACCCTATTTGTACAATATAGTTCAGTTAAAGGTCATACTCCTGTTGAAACAGATTAAATGTAAGGTGTGACTATTGGGAATTAACTTTAATGCGTGCATGACAACTTTAAAGAAATAACATGCAAATTGTAACTTTATATACTGTGAAAATAACCTGAGTGTTTTGTTGAATGAGTAGGTTTGGTTTTCGAAAAATGAAACTATAAAACTGAAATGATACTATTGCTCTACTTTATCATTTATAATCAGGTTAATCGAACAAACGTTACAGAAAATTAGGGTAAAATTTCGCTGATCATATATTTGATGCTAGCGTGTAAAGAGATTCCTCACTTGGTTTAGCATTTTTATTTTGTAGAAAGACATTTTTTCTATCAGAAGAAGGCTCGCTTGATGAATTGATTTAATTATTAATTATAAGCATACAAACAAAACAATGTCAGCGTGATGGACCGCTGAGCCAAAGATTCGTTTTAATGACGCCGTTGATTGAAGTTGCTTTTATATTTGATTTATTAATTTATTATTATAGATTAATGTACATTTACAAGGTACACACTGTGTTTTTGGCATATTAACATTTATAACGATAGGAAAAAAACAGATTTTACTATCTGAAGTGGTGTGGGGTTTTCTAATACATAGTCAAAAAGCAAGCCTTAGGGCCATAGAAGAGTTGTCTGGTCAAAGTCTGCATTGTAATTGAATCATTTCCTTTGAGCAATATACCTAGCTAGGCTACCGAAGTAAGAGGGTTTTACTCAGGTCCCCTGTTTCTATTCGCATATGCACAATTTGTCTTTAAGCACTTGTTGATAGAAGAAAGTGAAATAAGATAGTTATCGTAACTTTATCTAAACAATGAATACAGTCAGTTTACAGTCTATCGCTGTCCAAGAACTGTGCCAATGAATCATTGCATCGTTCTAATATGTTGTCGTGTTAAGGATTCCATCACTGTTTAGATATATTATTCACTGTCAAAATTACCAGGAAATACGAGTCTTGTAGACCACAATGTGTATTCTCAAATGTATACATTACTTGCGTGCTCTTTTCATTTAAAATGTTATTAGTCGAGTACAATATCTGCCGGATTATTAACAATGTCAGACTTTCTAGAAATGGACTTTTCAAACAGTTGTCATCTATTGTTTGAGAATGATCTGTAGTAGATACTTTTCAATACATATTTCATACCATTATAGTACCATTGTAATCAGTCTAATATGTTAAATGACCAAAACAACATTTTAATATAAATTTGATAACAAAATCACCTGACTTGTAGTATTACTGTACTATTGAAAATATATCGTAACCACCAGGTGAAAGCTAGACTCTTGGTTATTTCGGATAAAGTACATTTCAAAAGTTAGAAAGTTAACTATTTATAAGACACTTGTCCAGAATAAAATTAGTCGTGCTATTTATTAGTTCAAACTGTTCAGATTTTTGTAAAAATAGTGTCTCTGTATTTACTATTAGCCCAGCAGGAATGATCGGATCAAAATATTTGTCTCCCTTTGACCTTGAAAAGCAAACATTTCTCCCGATTAATGATGCTAAAATATAATGCCTTAGTAGTCGTATGCACATTTATATTTCAATTTAAATAAATATATGCGTTTGGGCAGTATACTTACGTTTCAGTCATAATCTTACATATTCTGGGTGACTATAATTGTAAAAAATAAACACATTTTATTTTCATATTGTTGCGTTACGGATAAACGGTTTAATTTAGGGCATTCATTGCTTTTTGAAATATTCTGAAATTGCAACAAAATCCTGCGCGTACTATATTATACGCGAACGCATTAAAACATATTTTTAAAAACGACTTTTATACATCTCTGACATTACCAATGAAATGATTTGATTTCTAGTCAAGTTTTAATATGATAAACATGACAGCTGTTAGAAACCTTTTAAAATTTCTTCAGCTTTTATATGACGGATTCCTTTTAACAGATGTCATAACGGTGTGAAATACCGGGTATTCATACATACAACACATTAATACTGTCTCTATAACATAGTGTGTGCTAAATGATACTCATGATATCTTGAAGCGAGTATTTTAAAGCAAATAATTTTTTTTCTTCTTTATAATTAGTAGAAAAAAATATGTTGTAATGCCTTGAGAGTTAATACAGTATTCCGTGAAAAACGTTAAACATTCAAGCTAAAGACCTTTTCAAAGGCTTAAACAAAAAGCAAATTGTGACACCTTCTGACACTTTCGTCTATGTCATATGCCAATAAATCACATTTTTATGACTATGAACGACCCCCGTTTAGTGTCAATTAGTATTAAACTAAATTTGGAGGTTTGAGGTATGCAAATGCTTTTAAAATAAAAGTGACGACCCATATTATGTAAGAAGCATAATTATAATGAAAATCAGATATACAGTTTGTAGATTCCATTTTATTCGTTCTTGATTAATACATACATATATAAAGTATCAATATTTGCATTGGACTTCAATATATTCAAGAATCATGTGTCTTTATATTATGGAGTTATGTGAACATTCCATTAGCAGTGGTGTTTCAGAAAAATAACGCTAATATTGTTTTATGGCAGAGGTTTCCTTTTGTGAGAGAGATTAGTCAACTGATGAGTTTTTTGAAAGAAAAGTGGGCAAGTTTGCGGTAATATGACAGGGACTTAGAATAAGTTGGCTGTTAAATAAATTATGGTACTTATTACACGCTAATTCTAGGCAACATTGTCTCGTTATTTTAATGGATAACAATAAGCACTAACTTTTTATACTTTTAAATACCGATTTCTCCCTCGCAAATGAAATGCAACAATGTCGAAAAGCTTGTTCATGCTCAGGAAATTAGAATACTATGATTCGAGCTCGTATCCTCTCCATCTCAAGTGAAGAATCCTGAATCCTACCACTGGACTACTGATTCATACGATACTTTTATCGGGTCGGGTAGAAGGATTGCTTACTACGAAATAACATCCAAAAGCTCGAAACAAACAAACTAAAACATTACATTCATCAGCGAAATCCTAGCTTACAACACATTCGTCCTTTGGCTAACGAAAAATGATTATATATGTAACTAGATCCATTACGCTAGTAAAATGTTTCCTTAAGGTGTCGCGCCATCTATTCTTGCGAAAATGTTATGAAATGATACACAATTATTTACTTAATGTGAAATAACTCTAATACATTCCATAAGATAATAAATATATGTATATAATTTTCGAGGAGTTTCATCATTACAAGTTGATAATAAATTATAAAAGTTTTCCACACTAGTTCCTGAATTATACCAGCTAAATAGATAATAATTTCTTATATCGGTATATTGACAACAATGGAAAAATGCATGATATTCACAGTCTATACATCTAATGTCCTTTTTAAGCAAAGAGTACATCAACGATCATTGTATGAAACATTTAAATGTCTGCCTTTCTTTATGTATAATTTATGATTTGAACATCTAAACTTTGTTGATGCAATTTTATGTTTTAAAGGCATATCAATAGACAAATATCGTTCAACATTAAGTAAACTCTTAAAATGATTTTAATGATGACAACGACTTGAGTTCTTTATAGTATCATGCCAGTTTTGAGTAGAAGAATCTATCAATCTGTTTCTAAACATTTAAATAAACAATTTACAATCACCAACAGTTTGTGATATCTATGCATATCCAAATTCGTATTGGGATAAAAGTAATTTAACATTTGTTGCCCAGCAATTTTTTCCAGCATTGTCGAGAGCATGTAACATTAAGTAGCATTGTTTTTGGATATCTGTGAGAAGGTATTTGTAATAATTTACACCAGTAACGTATGCAATTTGTGTTACATGTAATGCATATAGGTAGATGTCAACATTCTCCTAACACCATACATGTATTTGTTGATTGACGTAATTAAAAAAAAATTCTACAGAATTGATTATGTATAGATTCAATTTTGGAACTATATTGATATCCCCATACTTCTGAACCGTAACATAAAATTGGTTTGATACAGGTGTCAAAAATCTTGAAAAAAATATGAAGATGATATACCCATAAGACATTACCCAAATATATATGTTCTTTTCTGTTCTGTACAACCTGATAAGGGAAACATTTAAAACAAATAATTTCTTTAGGGACACATTACCTCGATTCACAGCTACACATTTTCAATATGATTCTAACGTTAACTCTAACGTTATATCAATTTATGATTCCTAAAATCATTATTTTAAAAACTGTAGAGCAACAAAATGTGTCCCGAGAAAAAAGTGTCAACGAGAATAATTACTTAATGTCGTAGAGGCGTTAATATTTTGTAAGGCGTACGGTAACTTCAGTTTGCCGACCTGACGGGAAAATATTATCATTGAAAGTTTTTTATGCCCCCAGGCATATAGTAAATGAACCGTCCGTCTGTCCGTCTGTACGTCCGTCCGTCTGTCCGTACGAGGTTAATCTAGAACGGGAAGTTGGATTTTTCTTAAGTTCAACCTGTACCAATGGCTTCATAATTTACACATTTACTAATCCATACAAAGTATATGATCTGGGCAAGTTACATAACTATGGCTTCCAACATTTTCAATTTTGCCGTGTTGAGCTTTCTTTAGGGATTCTGTTTTTCTCTATTTTATGGTCACATCAGTGTTATTTGTGCCGTGTGGCGGCCGTAAAAAGTCTCCCCGTACATTTACTAGTAACTGATGTGTGTAAAAAATTGAAGTTAATTTATTTAGGCGTATAAAGTACTTTTTAAATAAGGAATCTCGCATGATTTTTTATAATGCATACCTTCTTCCTATTTTTGATTATTGTTGTAATATATGGGGAAAAGAGAACAAAAATATATATGCCAAATATACAAAATACAAACACGAATTTGCAAAATCATTCTAGACCTTACAATGAGAAAGCAATCAGAAAATTTATACAAAAGATTAAAAATATTGCCTTTCAAGAAAAGATGTATTTTTCACACCGGTGTCCAAGTATATAAAGCACTGAATAATATGTCCCCTCAATATATCCGAGACTTACTTGCCATATCTAATAATCAAAAGTATAATCTAAGATCGATATCTCATGGAAATTTAATTTCGTCTTTCAAACCACGTACTAATTATTTTAATGACACATTTCAATTTAATGCCATGGTTATTTGGAATTCCATACCACTGACTATAAGAAGAAAAACAAAATTGTCAATATTTAAAAATAGTTTCAAGAAATACTTATTTAATCAACTTTAGCACGGTCCGTATGTATTATATATGCAAGATACGCTCTTTATATTCATACATGTGTTTTTTATTATTATGTTTTCTAATAATGGGTGTCTGTCTTAGTTTCAAGTTGTTTGACTGTGTTAATTTTGTTAATTTGTAAGTTAATTTTACTTTTTAAATTGCAGATTAAAATGATACACTGATGAAAGTATTATGTTTAATGATAAATAAAATGAATTGTATGAATGTTCAGTATATATGTTAATATATGTTAAAATTGTGATAACCATTTAATCATTTCTTTTACATGTTATATTTTCTTTGATTGATATGTGTTCTTTTGTGTGTGTGTTTTTATTTTTTTATTTTAGAAGGCCGCATTGTAAATAAGATGTTGCAACCTGTATATGTCTTAATGTGTTACCTTCGGTAAATAAAGTTATTATTATTATTATTATTATTATTATTATGTTTGGTACAGTTTCGAACTTGTTTCTTGTCAGCACAGTACAGATGGCGGACTCTAAAGTGATTAGGATACGCTTCAAAGTGTATGATACCTGGCGTGTATGAAAACTGGTGTTTCTGATAACCGACGTTTTTGACAACCGGCCTTAATTATTAGTAAGGATGTTCAGACAAACGGAATGATAAATATAGTGAATTTTTAAAATAATTTAATTTGGTAAAAAAATCAACAATTATAACAACTAGTCCTATTTTATATTTTATCTTGGTTAGATGTCATTCTTTCCCATGTTCAACAGCAAATGAACAGGGGATTTAAATGTTACAGTACATAAATATTTGTCATTTTCATACATCTCCAGAGTAGCCGAGTTAAATGAACATCAAATACATTTTGAAAAGATTAAGATAAGAAAATAGGTCAAACTTTTATATAACACGATACTCGACTAGTTGTAATAAAAGATAAATAAGATTCTGTCTTTCTGTTTACGGCGGGTCCATTATATTTTCTCGTTTGAATGTGAATGAATAACTTTTTAAAATGAAATATGAACACGCAAGGAATTCTTTAATCCTATACTTTATGTTGTCAACGAAACGTTCTGATTCCATTGGAATATTTTGTGTTAAAATTCCAGTCTTTTTAAATAAAATTACAAGATTGCATAATAAAAAAGAAAACCTTTTCATCTTAAAATACAGTGAAATGTCTATCATAAAGGATATCGGAATAACAGGTAATAAGTTTGAAAGACCAGTTACTTTTTAAAAATTCTAATGAAATTATATGTAATCTTTTACGCGTTACATTTAAATTCTGCCTCTAATGTCTCATTCGCATTTTTTTATTTATACAGAGACACAATATCGCTATTTTGTAGTGTATTTCTTCCACTGTCCTTGTTACAATTAGGGCAAGAGTATCAGTTGCGCAATCTGAGACCCTATCAAAACCGGTCAGGAAAAATAATCAAATCACATCATTTGAATATTCCCAGGGTGATAGGTTTTACAGTTAAAACAGTTTTATCATTAAGTGAAATTATCACGCGAGAAATATAAACCTCGCCAGTCACACCTTTCATTCAAGAAACCGCTGTGGTTTGACCTGAAATTAAACCGAAAACCGGCTTATTTTCATGCAAAAAGGGCTTTTCGTTTTATAGGACTTGGAGAACGTCGAATGAAATCAGAAATTTTCTAATACATAAAATTGATCAGGGATAGCGTATTGAAATGATATCATATTTTGGACACATGTTTCATTAATGATAGTATTGAATGTAAAAATAATAAGTTTGAAAAGGCAAACTTTTAAAAATGAGACAAAAGGAACAAATACAAGAAAAAAGGTTTTAACACTTTCTTTGGAACTGTTCGCAAATGATTTACATTGAAATTGCTTTTAAATATCTTTCCAAGTTACTTTATCTAAGATTACACAAACAAACAAGCATGAAGAAATACACGCACATAAAATTTACTAAATGTTTTGAGTAACTGCGCCGTTCCTCTTTTTAACTTTATCGACCAAAAATAAAACAATATATATGCACTTGACTCACAAAAATACGTTTAAAGTCCAATTATGCGCAAGATATGTCTTTTTATTTCCATCTATCAAAAAAAAAAAGTTATTATTTTTGATGCCATAGTTAATTTCCCATTTGCCACTCGCCTGAACTACCCCTTGCTTTTGTTACTTAATAGCAATTAGTACAATTATAGCGATTTTTTGTATGGTCGTTGAAATACTACTTTGTTTATATTCTGCTACATTTTTGACAAATAACGTAATATTCATCGCGCCTTATTTTATGATAGAACATCGAATTTATACGTTCAATTATTCACGGGCGAGAAAAGAGTCATTTGTCTCGGCCACTTGCGGAGGAATTGGTACTTGTTAGATTTTCGCGAAAATAATTGCGAGTCATTTAATCTAAACAAAATTGAGCAAATAGATTTTTACAGCGCCAAGAAGTCAAAAATTGTGATTTCGTAATTTCTGACTTTTCTGTAGCCAAGTAGTTTATCATGGTAATTAATAAGTTTTTGCCTTAATAAGACTAATCTCCATTACACTAATGCTATTTCATTTCTAGCTAAAAACGTATCTTACTCTGTAATAAACTAGGTTGATTTTATTTCGGATGGATATGTTATCAGATATAACGCTCCTTAATACGGAGATATTTGCATTGGCAATAAAATCATTCCTAATAAAGTGAGCTTGTCTCCGTATTCATGTATACTGTTCTTTTCTTATTCCATTTTTATCATTTTGGAATTTTCTTTTACAATGATATCAGTGTATTATCATTATGATTATTATCATAATTATTATGATGATGATGATGTTGATGTTGATGATGATGATGATGGTGATTATTATTATTATTATTATTATTATTTTTATTATTATTATTATTTTTATTATTATTATTATAATTATACCAGACTTTTTAAAAACAAGCGAAAACATCATACACAATATATTATCAAACTTAAATAATATTTGAAACAGATACAAATAGTTTAAATATTACATTAAGATAATTAAAATTGAGATATCAGATAATAATCATACCTTAAATAAAGTCGTAACACAACCAATATATTAAGTGAAAGCAAAATGCAATTGTTGCTTAAGAGTTTATAAAAGAAGCAATATAAAATATATACTCTTACATACATATGTCGTTATATTTCACGCTGAAATATTGAGACATATTAATGACATGTGCGTATTTTCATTGTCCGTTTTGTTTTTCAGTGTAAGAAAAATTTTCACTGCAGTTAAACATATTTTCCGTATTTTCACTAATGTCTTGCAGACATATTTATTCTTAATTCACCTAATACACAAAATCTAAGGGGAAATATTTCAAATTGTAAGGTCGAAAATAAGAAAAAATGTATATAATAAACATATTTTTTTTTAAAAAACAAATACAGGATTTACTTTCATCTTGTGGTATGAAATTTTCATATTTGATAACCTTGTAACATGATACTATTATATGTGTATAGAATAAGAGAACAATAGCTCATTTCCGATATGAAATGTTGTTATCAACAGACGGCTTACTTTCACAGCAAAAGGTTAAAATATGATAAACAAGATCAGATCAACAAGGAAATGCGGCGTTCAATGAACGCAACCCCACACGATAGCAATAGTCTGACAAACATGTAAAATGATATACCCACATATTAATCATTCGGAAAGAACTAGCAACGTCTTTGGAATATTTTCTTTTGACATCATAAAAATCGTATTATTGAATATATTTTATTACATGGAGTGCCAGATAAAATTAATGACATGGCACGACATCGTACTTCAATATAAAAAATGTAAGATATCATTTTTGTTATTAACGCATTATTTGTTCAGTGTCGAGCAATATTTACAGACAGAATATCCTATTCAACCTTTTATTTAGTTACAAGATTAAACACTTACCCTGTGATAGCTTGTACAAAGCAAAGTGTTTGATGTTAAGTGGGAATACAAACTGCATATAAATCATCATGCCGAATGATACTTCATTGTCATATAGTATTAGGAAGTAATAGTAACTTCTTCAGAAATATTTTACACCGCAGCAGGAAAATGCAATTATGAACACAAATTTTGAATCAATTGAAGTGTTAATTGCTTAATTGTTAGTAACCTGCTCTTGAAAATAACCTTAAATAAACAAAACCTGTATTTCAGGAGCAAAGAACTCTTAGATTAGAACGGTAAACCAAAAGTTTACTTTTCATGAATTTGCTTCAAATGAGAGATCATTTAATCATGAAATGTTTAAGAAACAACTATTAACTGCTTAAGTTTTAATCTTCTACAGATACGGGTTTTTATCTTCAATGAAGTTTTGTACAATAAAAAAGATATAAAATCGGTTTAAGTAAGCCGACGTTTATAAAATACCATATTATCTGGGAAAAATATAATATTTTGTTTCTCATCAAATGTACTTAACAGAATAACAAGTGATTATGGACTGCGTAGAAAACCATACTCCTTGAATTAATCATAGAATTACTCTAACCTGTATAATCATGGTGGCAAAGATAGATTTATCTTCATTGTAACATTCTACGATAAAAAGACATGTAATATGTCTTAATCGAATATTATCAAATAACGTATTGTCTTGAAAAAGACATAATGCGATAAAGATAGACTTATCTGTTAACTATTAATTAGATATAATCATCTTGATTTCAGATACATTCCAGAAAATTACAGAAAAGATGTTTTGAAATATTTTGCAAAATAATCCTTAAGTATTGACATACATTTCACTGAGGTGCGAAAGACATAATGTACAAGCAGGTTTACTCATCATGAGAAAAATACCAAATATAAATTCAACATACAAGTGTAGTAATATTTTGTTTAAAATACAGAAAGTTGAAGAAATCATCATGAACATTCATCGGTGAAGAAGGTAGAGTAGGTATTAAAATGAAGCATATTTATATGCGTGTGACTTAAAGGTATATCATATAGAAATAAAGTAAATACAGGATCCTTTCAGAATGACCTAAGGAGCAAAATTGACAATGTTTCAGGTTCAGTTTGTTTAAGCCTGTTCGTAGACGGATGAGGTAAGCGCAAGTCCCTTAGTACCGTATTTAATAGACTAAGTATGAAAGCTGCGATAACAAGATACGTTTTGTCAGCAGACAACGTACTTTTCTCAACATGCAAATAATTAAGAAAACTTATTTGGCAAAACACTAAAACGATATCTAGTCATATTGATAATTTGGAAAGAGCTAGCTACGTCTTTGCAATATTGTTTTTGACTCAACATGTTTTTGAGAGATAAAATGAACACTCTTTCTCATATTTCATTTTGTTGCGATGAAGTGTGCTGTTGTTTGCATGTCAATACACCATTTTCATTTTTAAGTCTATTTAACGAATAATAACTTTGGTTTAAACAATATAAATAAACAATAAGTATTATATAATATATAATGTTTTTATTTTTATACATATCAGGTAAATGTTTATAGGCCGGAATCTTAAAGATGTAAAACAAGTGTATATGTTGTCATAATATGGGCTGCGTAGAAAGCCATATTGCTTGATTCAATCAAAGAGAATTTTCCCAACCTGAATAACTATAATGGCAAAGATAAATATTATCTTTATTATTATCTGTTATAACAAAAAAAAACATGCAAGTTTTCTAAGTCGTAGATTGTCAAATAACATATTGGTTTGTATGGATATAATTCGATCAAGAGAGATATATCTATTCATTGATATGATCGATCTCATTCAATATATATTCCAGGCAATTGCTGTCTTTCGGTGTCAAAAGGCATCTTTACTAACTGATATACGAGGGGAAGTCAGAAAATAGCCGGACTTTTGACTCGTTCTCTAAACCATTCAACATTTAAAAAAAATATTTCTACTCTTTTTCAAAATATTCTCCACCTACGTCTACGCACTTTTGCCATCTTCGTGGGAGCTTTTGTATTCCCGCTGTGAACTATGACGTAGACCTATGTTTTAGGTACTGTGTAACAGCAGATATCAAAGCCGCCCTGGTCTTATATTTCTTTCCAGCAAGCAATTTTTTCAGTTCTGGAAACAAATTAAAGTCACAGGGAGCGAGGTCTGGGCTATAAAGAGGGTGAGACAACAATTGCCATTTGTAAGAGTTGATAACTTCCACTGTAGATGCGGCGGTATGTCAGGGGGCGTTATCGTGAAGGAGGACATTTTTCTGTGATAACCTTGGACGCATTTGCTTCAGCTTTTCTCTGAGATTTTTCAGAATTACTTCAGAATAGTACTTGGCAGTGACAGTTTGACCTTTTGGCATGAAATGAGTAAGTATCATTCCTCGTGAATCCCAAAAGCAACAAGCATGACTTTGTCAGCCGAAGGAGACAGCTTAAACTTTTTTGGAGGTGGGGAACCAGCTCGTTTCCACTGCTTTGACTGAGCTTTTGTCTCAGGTTCGGAATAATGAACCCACATCTCATCGCCAGTGATAATTCGGTTCAAAAACTTATCTCCTTCACGATTATAACGACTTAAATGTTCTTTTGCATTGGTTACTCTGGTTGCCTTTTGATCTGCGGACAGCTGTCTAGGCACCAACCTGGCACTTACCTTGCTCATGCCTAGGTGTTCGTGTAAAATCTTGTGTGCCGATGCATTACCGATGCAAAACTTGTTGGCTACCTCCTCCAAAGTTACTCGACGATTTTTGTTGACACAACTTTAACATTTGCTACCATTGTTAGGGTCACCGCCTCAGCTAGCCGCCCAGTCCTAGGCCTCTCACAAACACTTGTTCTGCCTTCACGAAACTGAGAAACCCAGTTGTAGAAGGTTGAACGTGATACACATTTATTAGAAAATTTATGTTAAGCCTCTGAAAGATGTGGCAGGGCTTTTCACCTTCTGCAACCAGCAACTTTATAACAGAGCGTTGTTCTTCTAAAAAAGAGTCCATGATAGACGAAACACCTATCATATATCAGAGGGCAAAATACTGTGTATACAGAACTATTTTTGAAAATAAATTGACCACGTTAATGGCGAATGGATGTAGTTTTCACCGATATATAATGTGTGTATATTGCTGCACGTGGAAAGAGAGGAGCATGAAAAGTCCGGATATTTTCTGACCGTCTCTCGTATAACTGAAAATGCACAAGAGATAATAAAGGCTATACAGTCAGTCGGACATACTTCCTGATCGGGAAACAAGTGGATTTCCCTATAGGCTTCCCGATCAGGCAGCATACGTCAAAATCCTTCACGAAGTTTATTGGCCTTCTTTTTACATAATTCAGGAAAAATGGCCGGTGCATAATTATAGTTTTCAACCCATTTCAATATGAATATCACACTTTAAAAGAAAAGGTACATCGAGTCATTTTCTTTTAAAATGTCTAAAATTAAAATAATCTGAAAGTGAATTTCAGTGGAGTTTTACAAATCTACTAAGAAGTAGCTGCTTCCCGTTTTAGAAACACTCTTTCCTGGTCAGGCATCTAGCGAACTATTCACCATTAAATGTTTCTCGTTCGGGAAGTTTTATTTATTATTTTAGCGCGTTCTATTCTGGAAATCTTTCGTCTTGATTGAGATTGCTTGGGTCAACACCAACAAATATAGTTATCTGTGCAACAAATCAACATGTGAGTCATGGCGTGAATGTTTTGGAGTCTGATATGTCTAGTAGTAGTTCAGATACAAATGATAGCATCATAGATGGTGTCTTCCCGAATTTGTAAAAACGAATATTCGAATTTATTCGGACATGGAAAAACGAATATTCTAACATCAATTTTCTTATTCGTTCCGGGCCCTGGTTATTTTTATTATGCCCCACTTCGAAGAAGAGCGGGTATATTGATTTGCTAATGTCGGTTGGTCTGTCCATCGGTAGACCGCAGTTATTATCTTAAAAACCATTTATTACAGAGTCTTCATATTTCACATACTAATTGGTCATAACTATAGTAGATGACACCTATTGATTTTAGGGTCACTGTGTCAAAGGTCAAGGTCACAGGGGCTTAAATGTCAAAATGGTTTCCGCACAATATCTTGTTCACCAAGAAAAGATCACGAACAGGATCAAGTGATCCTGACTTTATTTTCATTGTTATATGTTACTAAAATAAAGTGTGTTTTGCTAGATTTAAATTGTAAATATTCAGAATGTTAAAAATTGATGATTTGCAAATAAACCAAACTATTTTGAAATAAAATTAACAAATAACAAAACAAATACAAAAATATTTGGATCAAAATGAGGACCAATTTTAGGACGAGGAACAATATTTGGATCAACTCTGCCATAACCGTATCTTGCAAAATTAACAATAAATTGCTTATAAAATTTCGTAAACGTACTATTGCAAGTCCATTATTATCAAATTAATATTAGATATTTAAACTACGAGGATACACAATGAAGAATATTAGTATTTAGATATAATCCTGATCTTGATCCCGATCATTAAATATTTGTAAACACGGGGCCAAGATTTCCAAAATGATTAGTCTTATGTAGTAGATGACTCCTATTGATTTTGTGGTCACTAGTTCAAAGGTCAAGGACACAGGGGCCTTAAATGTCAGAAAGGTTTAAGCTCATTATCTTGAAAACTATCTTTCACTAAGTCATTATATTTCACATATTAATTGGTCGTAACTAGTAGATGGTCCCTATCGATAGTGGGGTTCTTTAAATCAAAGGCAAAGGTCTCAGGGACCTCAAATATGTTTGTTATCCGTCGTTCGACCACATTGTCTTCGCTGATTATCTTAAAAACTATTTATCACAGTCTTCATATTTCACAAATTGATTAATCATAACTAGTAGATGACCCTTTTTGATTTTGGTGTCACTAGATCAAAGGTCAAGGTCACAGGGGCTTAAATGTCAAAATGGTTTCTGCACAATATCTTGAAAAGTATTTATCACAAAGTTTTCTTTTTTCATGTATTGATTATTATAATATCATTGCTACGATTCTTTGTTGAAACTACATTTGATTTTTTTCTCGTGAAGGGTAAAACAATCTGCTATTAAATAATGTATCTCGCACATTAGAACAATATTTGTCAATTCCAAAATGATTGTACTATGAAATATTCAAAAAGACGTTTGTTGCCTGATCGGGAAGCCTTGAAGGGGAATCCCCTTGTTTCCCGATTTGGGAGTATGCCCGACTAATAGTTGCTTCTTTAGTAGGAAAAAGTAATTCTAAATATTTATTTATGACTTTATGATTTTTTGGTGTATTTTGTTACTAAAATCAAGCAGGTTGAATAAATTGTCAACATTTGATAAATTATCGTTTCCCACCACATTTTCTTAATAATCAGCGCAGAAATAATGAAAGTTGCCATATTCCTTTTAACAGCTCAGGACTGCTGATTAGTGCAGCTAACTGTCATGTTTCACAATTAATTGCAGCATTGGAAGCGGTTCGTGACCCAGTCACATATGTTCATGTTTAAATATTTTTATTCCGCCTAAGGCGGTGGATTTACCAACATATACATGCGTTGTGGGCGTTCTTTAGAACTGTTCCCTTTTTCTATATTTATAGAGATGTCTAATTGTGTGCATGGATAGACAATTTCTTTTCGAATGCGATATATTGAAATATTTCCAAACCATTTTTTTTATTAATTTGACTGAAGCTACGTGTATTTTAAAATAGAATAAAGTTAATATTCGAGACTGCGCATCAGATACCACTGAAACTAAGTAAATAGAATATGAAGAATTTCGTCTACCTTACCCTTTGAATTCCACCAACATTATCTTATTAACATGTCTTAAAAGCCTTATGCCCCGGTCACATATTCACGGATAATGCCACGGAAGAGCTACGGTCTAATTTTTCACGGATTTCTACGGAAATGTGAAATTCCGTAGTCCACTACGGTTCCAGTACGGACACACAACGGTATGAGTGCGGAGTTCGACGGATTTACCTCCAAAAGCCCCGGGAGAGACACGGATTGTTACAGATCGACACGGTTTGATACGGAGCGACACGGACGCACTACGGATACACTACGGTCTGCTACGGTATAAGCACGGGTTAGTACGAATTAGTACGGTCTGATACGGAGAAGAACGAATTAATACGGAGAAGAACGAATTGCCACGGATCTTTACGGACCTATTATATCCGTCCACAACCTCTTGCATGCTCAATGTCTCACAAGAAAAGAACACCTAGAAAACGAATTGCAGAGTTCAATTATTTTGGCGGAAGGATTCGGTCTCATCGTCCGACCCCCGAGGCATACCAGGTCCGATTATAGTGAATTTCTTGAAGGACGCCGGATCCTCGAAGTTCGGCCACGAGAGCCTTATACTAAACATGAAGGGGTCTTCGGAAAAGCCCATCTCTAGTCAACCATCACCTCTGTCTTCTCTTACCGGATTAGATATGGACTAGTTATCATTAATGCAAAATGTTGATCAATACTGCTTCTCTTTTGAATTAAAATGTGCTGGTCATTTTACAATTACATTATTATCGTGAATGTTCATGTTTTAGGAATATGTGAAATGCTTGTGTTAATTAATCTTAGTCAGTATCATTCAAGGGCCAGCGTTCGAGGCTTATGAGACACTTCGTTTTATGTAAATATTTACTCCAATTTCACAATTCAATGTTTTGTAAAATATGTTACATTAAAATGTTATTATATTACTTATTAATTGTAGTACGATATTAACATATTTTTATCTCTATTCATGTCATCAAACAGCTCGACTACTGCCTCCGCATTCTGAGCAATATCAATATACAGTTGCAGCCAGGCAATTATCATTTATTGAATGTTCACACAAATATCTGTTTTTAACAAGCAGTTGGTATTTATACCCTTGAAAAAGTACATGATACTTAATTTATCCGTACTAAACAGTGGTTGACCGTACCATTTCGTACCGTTTCGTGATGCCACGCAATAAACCGTAAAAGACCGTGCTTATCCCTGCCTCTCCGTAGTACAGCGTATTACGATCGTGGCTTTCCGTGATAATGCCGTATTAATCCGTATTAAAACCGTAGCTTATACGTAGGATAATCGTACAAACACGTAGTTCTCCGTACCAAACCGTGGCCGAGTTGGGGCCTACGGATCAGTACGGACTAGTACGGTTTTCGTACGGACCAGTACGTATCAGTACGGTTTAATACGGACTAAAAGGGATACGCTACGGTTGATTTTTCCGTAGCAAATTTTTGTGCATGTTCAAAAATTGTCAAGGATCGCTTTGGATATACAAGGACTACTACGATTGATCACGGTTACAATACGGAGAGCTACTGACCAGTACGGGTAACTACGGACGATGCCGGAATTAATCCGTGGCTCTTCCGTGAGCGTTTTCCGTGAATATGTGACCGGGGTATTACCAGATATAATCTCGATGATAAAAAACAGACAGAGCAAGGCAAGGTTCACGCTTGTAGCAGCTATATATTATTTTATGTCTGTTGTTAATCGTAACAGCTTTTCATATGTAATTTTTGCTCTAAACCTAAGAGCATATTCCATGAGTGGCAGGAAAAGTATATGTAAGTATTTATTATTACACATGCGGGCTACAATTACACTATTTCTTCTTAAAACATTCATGAAAAGCTAATGAATGCAATAATACCAAAAAAATACATTGATTCTTTCTAATTTTAGCTAGAAATTGGAGGAACCTTATCAGACAGAAACATTACTTAAAGTAATAACCTCAGTTATACATATTATCCCTGGAATTTCCTGTAATAAAAGTGAAGGAATTAATCCAGTCTAATAAATGGGTTGTATAACATAACATAAAAGAAATGAACTTACATGATGTTATTGTATATATTGAGAGTGAATTTGACTCTTTAGAAAAAGACTTTATATACGATGTATTGAAATAAGTTATGGGAAATATATTTCCAAATTCGCCATATACTGATTTGAGAATTCAATAGAATAGCACAAACACAATCCCTATGGCTTCGTCACTTCATAGAGAGAAAACGAGCATAACCTTTGTTCCTACGACGCTGTAAAAAAGTGTAACAAAATATATATAATATTGCAACAGGGAAAAAAGAAAGTGAATTGTTACTGGTAATGGCTGCTTGCCCTATATTTCTTTGCAGCTATTTGATAGACAAATATCGAAATAAACAAACATTCTAATCCATCCCGATCCCGGACATTTTAAAAAATACATATGTTTAGTGTTTGTCTGTCAGATCTATTGAGAATGTACGGGTACAAGACAATTAAAACAAAGACTTTATGTCAAAATAAGACAAACCATCATAATAATCCTTGCAAATTGTAATGTTATTATTAAATGGTACATCAAAAGAGTCATAAGTATAGTTTTTAGGAAATTGTCAAGCTGAGAAAAGCTTCTACAATTGATTTAAGAAGTATGATTAATAGCACGTATGCTCTGTTCCTTTCCAAAGCAGCAGTCAAAAGAAACAACAGCTCTCTGTTGCCTAACACTTCGATACGTGGCATAAGTCAACACACCAAGCCTCCGTGATGCCGCGACCACAAATAAACATTTTGAGGGAATATGTAAATTTATCTTATTACTCCGAACGTACTGGAGGTACTAAAATATACATAAACTAGCACGATACTGAAGCTAACTGTATTTGCACAAATAAAAATGAATAATTTCATTGCTTTTCTTGAAATTTCTTTTTTGTTATCTGTAAAAAGTTAGTTTAAAATATTTTTTTTTATTTTTTTTCATAATTAAATACAGAAGAAAAATACAAATAAAAGTTCTGTATCAAATGATATTTTAGCTCCGTGAAAATATGTTACAAGCATGTGTAACAGATTGACAGGTCGTCATATATCTATAAAAAGGCATATCGAATGAAATAAAGTATAACCGGATACCACTCCGGATAAATATGATACCTTAACTCTTACAAAGACCAAAGTAATTTATCTCATTGTTACATTTTAAGCCTGTCACTGACAGATTTCTTTGGAAAAAATACCTGCTCAGTTCTAATAAAATTCTGACGAAAGGAAATGGAAAAAATATGTTCATCGACATACGATTAGGGAAGCTCTTAAGGCCGCTATAAATATAAAAAGTATATGTATGATATTTGTATTTGATTTTAAATATAAAAAAAATATAAGTATTGTTATTATCATACAAAGATATGTTTCGTGTGCAATTAAATCACTATTTGAGGAAAACTATATTCTCACAAAATTTGATATAGTTAATTACATAGTACATATATAGTTATACACTTTACTTGTAAATTGTAGACCACATGCATCTGTTAACAGAACTTTCGGACAAGGAACTAACTCCATTTATGTGAAAGACAAAGAATTTCTAATTTAGAAACTTTTTTGAAATGTCAAGAAAACCTGTGTTTATCACCAAATGAAACTAAATTGTCATTAAATTATTATTATTATTATTATTATTTTCTAAAATTGTTCGTCTCTTTCACTTTTTTTGCATATCACTCAGTCATTTATTGTTAGTTAACCCTAATTCTATCATGTGAATTGATTAATTAATGTTTAAGACACTTTTAAATCGTAGTGAAGTTTGCCACAATCCCGTTGGTGCAAAGATTTTTCGATGGCGGTTTAATATAGAAAAAGGACTCTGTAACTCTATGCAACTTCGATGCATAATTAAAATTAAGGTAGTCTTAATGTAATGCTTTCCCGCGAAAATAATACTAACATCGGCAATATCGTAATAAATCGGTCATTTTAGGAACATTATTTTTTACAATCTTAGGTATTCAATAATTTTTAACCGTTTAATGTTTTGGGTAGGAAAGTATTACAGTAAGACTACTTAAAATAAGAAAAACTTAAGAGAAATACAATAGAAAATTATTACATAAAACAGAAGCAAACGACTGATATCATTAAAGCTAATATCCCACACATTGTAGTTTTTGGCGATTCCGAAATAAATGTCATCAAAGGAGACATTTTCAACACAGGCTCGTACATTTATATATGAAACAAGATGCTTATTACATCTCTTGTATGTTGGTAAAGATTTGCAATGTTTATCATGCTTTAATTTTAAACGTTGCAACGTGTTTGTTTTTTTTTGTAAATATGACTTAAATGATAATCACATCCGCTAACTGGTTGCAAGTAGATTCGTTGGTTGCGGGTAGAAAAGTTGTGCATTTGTTTTTTCTTTTATCTGCTATCGACTGCTGCACAATACATGTATATTGCAGAAAAGGATCTATATTGTCTATAAAAAGAGACAATAAAGAAGAAAATATCTCGACAATCTGGTTTAAAATGGACATTAGTCAATTCTTCCTGCACCAATCTGTCCTACTCGGTCGTGATAATAGGGGTGTTTGTATCTGTTTCAAGTGAAACATTACTTTTGGTCACTATTATCTCGTGGAAACTTCATAGTTTACTTGTAAGCAAATTTAATAACTTTTAACATTATGTTGGTGTTTTTAGACCGGTTTTGTGTGGCAGAGTAGCTTTAAAGGGATACTCAGACAAATAATTAACAAAAATATTAAAATATTCTTATGTACTCAAATCATGCTAAAATGACCTCTGTATAAATTCTATATATTTTGGGTTTGAAGTGTAAATATCTCTTTATATGTTGAACGATATATATATATTGTTCACTTAGAGTCTTGAATCTTTCCTGGAACCAACCAGTACTAAACAATTGACCCTTTCGAAAACCTAGCTAAACATCGTATTCCGGTATGTTTCGCATAAAGCATAAATATCGTTATGAATTGTACAAAGTTATGTACCGGGAAACGGCGTTTAGCTAGGTTTTCGAATATGTGCTGTAACAAATCAAGGAATCAGCGGACTATACCGACACAACCTGTAACCTGACGGAGTTTGAACCCGCACATCCAGCAATCTTTAGATTACTAGTCCGACGACAATGTCGCAAAAGGAATATTGAATAAATAACTTACTTTTCTAGTCGGAAGGTAATACCTCCCGAGAAACTGATGATTTATCCGACAGTAGCATTAGAACTGTAGAATATATCCCGTGATTTTAAAGGAACAGCGATAGCTCATCAGTTGGTAAGACCACTGACGGTCACTCCTGTGGTCCCGGGTTCGATCCTGGGTAACACAATTGACATTTTTCAGAGACACTTTTAGTGTTTCCCACATACCTAGAGGCGTACTTGTAAAAATTCCAGGTAATCCTCGCATGTATCAGTGCTATACACTGGTCATGTAAAAGAACCAAGGGGTCTATTCAATAAGAGCTAGGGAGTGATTCCCGGACTGTATATCATAGCTGTCTCTGAAGTCTATAGGGGTTGGCATTAATGATAAGATATATAACAATGCATAATACTCCACAAACTTGAACTGTCAAATAAATTAAGACAGTCAAATAGAATATTAAACTTTATTTTCTGTTACAAAGTTCAATTTGATGATTTTGTTGTACAAGAAAGGAACACAATATAACAAGATTGTACATGTAACTTAATTTATCATACTTCTAATTACGTTTTCATAAGTAAAATATAAGTATATCTCCACTTTGTTGGCAAGTTTTCTAAAACTTTATTTACACGAGTAAACGACAGAATGACCAAAACGTTTATTTCAAGTACACATGGCAAGAGGCACGCTTGTAAACAGTTATAACATTACCCGATTAGAATCACGTGGACAATCAATGTGTATCTATCTATAAGTTTGGTTGAATTCCGATCAAATATGAAATTAAACATTTTTTTTTATAAACAGGTGAATAGGATATAAAATTTGGTAAAATTGAATTAAGAAATGTTTGAATAATTTTTATGTTTTGTATTTAATAATTATACATGCATGTTCATATGGTGGTACCGCAATGCACAGGTATCAAACATGATTTTCTTGTGTATTTGTTATACCAAGGACATCATGTAGTCTTATTTATCAACGGATTCTCATTGTTCCGCATAGCTAGCAGAAATGCGTGATACTCGTGGCGGCACAATATGACTAACTTAGGACCGACTCATATCATATTTGGGCGATATTTACCAATTGTTAACAACATTTTGATATACAACTATGTATTTCAAAAAGCCTTAATTTCCGTTATTGAACTTTATAAATTAGAAAAATGTCACGAGTTATTTAGTAACTAAATTAAACGTTCATTTGGCGTGCATCACTCGGGACAATTCTAATATACCATTGCGCATGCGACCCTTGTCTGAGAAATATCATTTGAATGAAAATGCAACAGTAGTTTCTGAGAGTAGTCCGGACAAGTTTAAATGTAGCTGGCAACACAGTTCTTAATCAAGAGGCCGATACATATTTTAATTCAAGCATAAACCCGTAAAATATGTATATGAACTGGATTGCAATATTGTAAAAGAGGAACAGTCGTGACAAACTTTAACAATAAAAGGCATTAAAGATCGATAACTCTGACAAGGATCAATATATACGACAATGCTGACGATTTGCACAACTATATTTAGTACTAATCATTCGTGTTAAGTTTGGAGGAAATTGCATCAGTAGTTTCTGCGGAGTAGTCCGGACAAGTTTGTGACGGACGGACGGACATACATACAGAAGAGATTTATCTGTCGACGCTAGTTAGTAGCAGGTGGCAAAATAATGGTAAATTTTAAACTTCTCTCGAAGTTTGTATGTTTAGTTAATAGCTAATCATGAACTGTATAAGTTATAAAAAAAAATACCTCTCCCGGCAGAGAAATACTTATATAATATGTAATATCAAACATATGTTTACTGTACATATGTACTTATATTGCAATTTAGGGTGCGAATAATGTATAAAATTATAACACAACCACCATTAAAAGCACAATAAAATGTTAAAACAATAAAACAGGTTTTAAACAGTTAAAACTACTTAACTGTAATTACTATTTTGAAAAGTTCTATTTGCTTTGTAAATTAAAGTTTATGATGTTTTTTGCGTAATTAAATGGTAATTAAACACAATTACAAACATATGTAAATGTGAGTTTCTATACTATCAGGAGACCTGTTTTCATCGTGAACACTTCACAATACAATTCTACGTTTATGCATGTGAGAAATGCTGAAGATATGCATGTTGGTAAACTTTAGATTAAAGGGACTCCACTGTGGTTTCTTTTGACATGACGGGACTTTAATTGTTTTCGAGTTAAATATTACAGTTGATGTAGGTCAAAACCGATAACTTGTGTGCACAATTTCAGATCTTTCGCTTACTCTGTTTTTTCCCAGAACAATGAATTGTTCTAAGTGTAGAATTTGACCCAACGCTTTTCACTCAAATCGGGCGACAATTATAACACATAATACGATTTTCAATTTGTTTCCGTATATATTTCTTGATTATGATTATCTTTTGTATATCTTTCTATTTTAAGTGCCCCATCTTATTAACGTAAGAAATTCAAATTATATGTTTCAGGCTTTAGGAACTGAGTGGAATTCCTTAAACTTAAAATTAGAAACAAAGAAATTTGATATCATATTAGTAAATGTTTATTAGATTAAGAGGAATTTGCATTGACATTTTTATTTTTTATTCTAACTGTTTAGTATTGTGAATATATCAAACCCTGACAGGACTGAAAAAGCTTAATCTAAAATGTTCATTTCATAGCATAACCTTTACACACAAGTATACTATTAAAAATGAATAAAATTAAATTTTGTTTTTGATTTCAATAAATTAAATAATGTTGCAGAATACAGAAGCTCATATGAATTCTTTACATAACATTATTTTTTTATCATTTTGTAGTCGAAATCATAAAAACTAAAGATTTAAAATCATATGAAAAAAATCATCAACATATTCTTTTTCTTTTTTTGTAAACACCTTAAAACCAAATACATATACAGGCGTACTTAGTTACTTTCCTTTAATCATGAAAACGTTCTAATAGAATGAGTGCTGTCTTTTTATTTTAAATTGATTATCTTAGGTCTTTAAAACGACTTTATGATCAAAATTCGCGTTTGTAACGCCATTATTCATTGGAAGAACCTGACGTGTTTATAATCCTAATACAACACTGTTGTCAAATTATGAAACTTCATGTTTTCTGAAATACTAGGATAGGAATTTTGTCGAATTATAATGTTTTTATATTTTCTTAATATGTTATAAGTTATAATCATGTTTGCCAGGCTATTTGCGGACTTTGGTTATATATGCAAACAACCGTTATTATACGGTCATATAACCTGCCAAGAATTTTTGAAATGGATACGTACAACAGCAGTAGCGATTATAGTTTAAATTCATGATTAGCCAATGAAAAACGATGTTACAAACGTGCATTAATAACTCTGAGTATTAACGGTGAAATACAACCATATTCATGTTACCATCTTACAAATATCCATACTATTAGTTATAAATATTGTGACATGGTAAATGGCCCTATATAATTAGTTGTTTATTTATTTTGCAAATGACCGTTTACAGATGGCATTTTTTCCACTTTAATTCTTTTAATTTTACAATGTATGAAACGATTTATCTAAATATAGCATATTAAACCTTTGGAAAAACTGAAGGTTGCTATAATGTAAAGTAATGACAGACCGTAACTAAACAATTGATTACTATAATTGTTTACATGTATACATGAAAAGAACGCCAAGAGCTGTAAAATGTGAATAAAAAGATAATAAATTAGGCCATTTATAAGCAATCCGTCATATCAACCAATACATTTTCATGACAAAAGCCTTTTTTCTGCGCGGAACTATTCCCTGAAAGAACTCAATTGAGGTTAGTGACATTTCACAGCATTGTAAATTGTGTGTCAATTACCGATTTATCCGTTTAGAAAAAAATAATGCTTTTGATCATCGTGTCGTAAAATACAATAAAATGTAAGTCAAATAGAATAGACCTTAATCCCAGAGGTTCGATTATTAAAGCTCTGGGATAATTTCAGATTAAGACTCCGGCGTTCGCTACATGTGAAATGACAGCGAGAAACATTATATGTTATTTTCAGCGGGAGGATTTGTATATTCAGCTTGACTTCCTGTGATAAACACAGGAATGAACTGAATAAAAGTAGGATTTTCATTGGCCATAAGCCCGTCACAGACGCTACAATAATGCCAAGACGCATTTTCAACCTTGTTTGATCGTTATAGATGCGCATGCGCCTTTGCTTCTTAAAGACATATATGTGCATGTGCCTTTATTGCTTATATACATGCATATCTTTGTGTATGCGCCATTGTTTTTTAAGGAATATGTGTGCATGCTTGGGTGTGTCGGGGGCTGCGTCCTGTGAACGTTGCCTTTGCCTTGTTGGTCTTTATTCTCGTTTTCTTCAAGTTAACGAAGGTAACCATTCGTTCACGGTCACTTGCGTTCATTATTTTTCCTCATGAATTATTGCTTAATTGTAAATGTTCTCTTTCAACCAAGTTTATTTTCCCTCTATTTAATCACTTCTATTTGAAAATGGAAAGAGAAAATGCACTTAAAGCACATAAACGTCACAACTGCACTTGTACCAGAAATAAATTGCACTTAATTATACTTGTGCCCTTTAAAACTCATTAATTGTTATTTGTATCTAGTTAAAGAGACACTGTCACCTGCGTCTTCTTGCTTTTATCTTCCGTATAACAATTGAAACTGTAACTGTTATATATATTCTCGTAAAGGAAAATAAAAACTGATTTCGATTGCACCAAAACAATATGATATCTGTTTGGTATTTGAATTTAAGATACTTTATAATGAATCATTCTTTTAAAGTATGGGTTTGAGTTGCTCCAAATATAGAAGAAGTCATATGGTGACCTTTTAGTATTTCTGGTGGAAGCACACCTCAGGTGGCCCTTCGTGCAGTATTTCAAGCACCTGCATAGAACCAGTGACGTTCAATGAGACAGCTGGAAAGCTTTCTCACGTGAAGAAATCGGGATTCGAACCCACAGCAATGAGGGGCAAATGGTTTGTAATCAATGACGTTAAGCACTTGCCCATAGATACCCCAATTTCCAATCAACATATTTTCCCATTCTGTTTTTGTTACTTGTTCATTTTTGTCAAATTTGCATCTATGACATGTTTAAGCTTACCATTATGATATATTTCTGATATAGTAATGGGGTTTTTGAAGGAAAATTAAGCCAGTATATCAAAGTATTGTCACGCTTCAATAAATCATTTCGTTGACCATACACAAACATTCACAATCATCGTTACCATAGTAACAGTGTCTTGATATAATATGTTTTGCAGGCTTTATACTTTAATAATGTATTTATTGGCATATAAAATACATATACATGTATTACCACGTATCCTATATAATACAAACAGTTATATCAAATTTCCGATACAAAAACAGCAACAACAAAAATTAACAACAATATAACAAAACAAAAAAAGAATACAGGAAAGGAAAAAACAAACACTGTTTCTTTTTCCGAATTTCGGTCTCCTATATAAAACAAACAGTTATATGCAATTTTGGATAAAAAAACAGCAACAACAAAAAACAACAACAACAACAATATAACAAAAAAAATACAGGAAAGCAGGGTCTTTCTATTTGAAAGACCCTGAGGAAAGGAAAAAAAGACACTGTTTCTTTTTCCGAATTTCGGTATAGAAATAATGTAGCGGAAAGCTTGCAAGGAATAATAGCTTAAAACAATCCTATTTTAGTCAGCTACAAAATTTAATAAATGGTTACATGCCGTAAAGGCAATTTTGTCGAATGCTTTTATTCCATGCTTTAACTGCAATACTATGATTGCAGAATACTTTATATTGACTTTTTGTTAAGGCGTTTTATCTTTGAAGAGAATACCTATGAATTCGCTTTTAATTAAAAACAATTTTTAAGATAGCTTTATTGCCACCTAATTTGAGTTTGAGATCTAAACTATTTTTACACTTTTTCAGATGACACAGGAAAATTAATCCTTTGTTTTTTAAGTTCATGTACACATTCAGCTCAAATATGTGTAGTAGTCATATATTCTGTGGTTTTACGTCGTGTAGGATACTATCTATTAATTTAATGTATAATAGACTTTCCTTTGTGACAAAACTTCTTGTTGTTTGTTTGTTTCATTTTACGCCTTTCCCCAACAGTATTTCAGTCATATAGGCGGGTAATTTCCTAACCATTATTCCTGGAGAGTTACACCAGTACCAGAGTACCTTCCTCCGCGCTTAACTACCCGGGGATCGAACCCACGCCAGAGAGGTAACTGGATTTGAAGTCATCGACTCTAACCCCTCGACAACGGAGGCGGTTTAAACTACTTGTAAAAATGTCATGCGTTTACGCAACATTTATGAAAAAAAACTACAAACGAGCTTGAACATTTGCGAAAACACTGTCTTGAAAAAGAAAAAAAAACATATATGCATAATATCCCTCACTAAAACAGTAGAATACTTTATACGAACAAGATTTGTGAAACAAATGACAAGATCCAAATGCAGAATATTATGTTATTCACATACAACAATTGATTTACCAATCTTTTTCTTATAATAAAACATAACTTTTGCAGTGAGTAACAATATTTTCTAAATAACAAATGTGAGAAATATCTATTCGCTTTGAAACAATTATCAACGAAGAATAACACGAATATCGCGACATTTAAGATGAAACATTAATATTGCGCAAGCAATGGAATCGAGAACAAATCTATAACAAATGTGTATTAAATTAATGTTCTACATAAAGTGAAAAAAAATACAATTTCATGTCAGAACGAATAATGACATCGAGTAAAGGTACCTTAAAAATGCGACACAGCCACGAATTGAAGATTTTCGGTAAATAAATGAATAAATCATATGAAAGTCATCACATAAAAGTCATATATTTATGATGATTTCGCAACATTTGGCCTTGCCAAAGTAACTGACTTAAAGATCCTGTAATGTTCCTTGTGAACACCAAACGTTCATATATCTTTTGGTGCTCACACGGTGAAATATATTCCGATCTTACACTGAACTAAACAAATATCATCTATATAACTATGTCTTGCTGAAATAGGTACACTCAAACGAATCGTATTTCTAATACAACAAAAGCAATTTGAATCCATAACTTTTTTCTCAACCTCTGTAACTGCCTTCTGGAAATATATTAATGAAGTTTTAATTGATTTTTTCCCATATCATTGACATTTTAAATATCCATTTTCGCAATAAAATTAAACAAAATTGCTTAAGTTTAAACAAAATGAAACGCACTTTGAAAAACAATTGAAAACAAGCAAGATATTAGTAAGAATGAATATCAATGAAAATGCTATTTAGAACTAACTTCTTATTCATATGAGACAAGAGATTGGTTTATACGTATTTATTACCCCTCAATATTTTTGTAATTTTAATTTCCCATAGGCCATCGGGAGTCAGCTATTGAGTGCAGTAGACAATATAAAAAAAACAAACTGCCAACGAAGTGATTCCTCGGCAGCAATAATCACAACAAATAACATGAAAATTGCAAACTCCCTCACGACCCCTAGCAGCGGTACTCAAATCTCAACATAAACAGTGCCGGCATCAATGATCCCGAACAAGATTTCCTCCTGTTTTACGCGATAAAATTACATTTTTTTTCTATCTAACATAGCTAAATAATTAAAACTAACACTAAAACCCATTACATAATATACGATATATCAGTTTACAAACATAAATCTATACTTATTGTTGACCTCTATGTTTTTTTATTATCATTATTATTATTATTATTAAATTATCATTATATTTACATTATTATTACTATTGTGATAGGTGTTGTTAATGTGGTGTGTGTATGTCAATACCTAAGCATCACAGTGACCTATTTTTTTAATATGTTTGCATATTTTGATGTTTTTGTGTTTTTTTTTGTTATTTGTATATTATACAAACTAACTATTATTCTAAATAAATTGTACTTGATTCAAGTGTACCTTGTGACTAAAAATTGTGTACCGTTATATAGGTAAAGCCCCGGGTAACAGTATTTTCCTTGGAATTATATTGTTACTGTTACTGTTACAAACCAGTATGATATATTTATACATTTAATTTATAATAAGAATGCTATTGATAACATCCAAATGATATCTTTGTGCAAATAAATAAATAAATAAATAAATAAATAAATAAATAAATAAAAATAAATAAATAAATAAATAAATAAAAAAATAAATAAATAAATAAATAAATAAATAAATAAATAAAACGTTTTGGACAAACAAATGAGTGACTGGAAAGATTCTGGAAGACTATGTTTTAACAAACTAATAAGAAACGAGAGAAAACTACTTTTGTATTTTCATGACAACAAAAGCAATTAAACTTGAGAAATAGCAATCTTTCTTCAAAATTGAACTGAAAAACCACTAGAACCTGTCGTAGAATTTGTTTTGCGATAAAACAACAAGAAGTAAACATTCTGGAAAAGATATTTGATTGAATCTGTTAAACATTTTTGTTTTTTCTTGTATTTGAACTTGTATCACTGTTTACATTATATAATATACAATACATTATGACTATAATGTTGTTATAACATTTATGCAAATAAAATGTTGTTGTTATTGTTGTTGTTGCTGTTGTTTATGAATGACGTGCAAGTATGATTACTGTTTAATGAGTGATTACTGAATATGAGATTTGGGACATTATTTATTTGACTCCATCCATTTTTTCCCCAAAAAGGGCAGATACAAAATTATATGTTTTATTTTTAAAGAATTTTACGTATTAGTTTTTTTTTTCGTTTTATTTAAAAATTGTAAATAATAAATACGCAATATTATATACATAACAATGCTCTTTTTGTTTGTAAGACTTAAATACAGAGTAAATACGTAACAAATATGATAGCGTTAAACCTTAAGCGCGTCTATGATTTTGTTTTAAAAATCTTAACAGTTCTTATCTTAGAATGTGATAAATCGGGAATAATATTCGTGTAGCTTCATTACTGCATTTATTGAACTCTGAAATAATAATGAGCTCGCCAGAGGCTCGCATAATTAAATTGTATTAAACTTGTCCAATAAATTCTGTCTTGAACTTGCACTAATTCAATTTTCTCTGTGTGATATAGTTAGTATAGTTTGAATGAGTGATATTTTATTTAGAATAATCAACGCAAGATGATATATGTCCTTGCGCACTCAAAGTGATTAATTAACATCTGGACATCAGGAAGTTGCAATATTACGTACAAGGCATTTACTGCCGAATAATAATAGAAAAGTTATAAATAACGTGCTATTTGACTTAGACAATTAAGAAAAGGCAGTCCAATGACTTCCGTGTCAGTACTGTATTAATGTAATGAATGTTGCTCTTTTTAGTCTATGCGATTCTATAAATACATACAATTCTTCTACAATTGGGATTGGCTCAGGTTTTATCACAATCATGCGTTTCATTTTTGAAAGAAAAAAAAAATACAAAAAACAATGTGCTGACTTTAACAATATTCACTTGGGTGTTTTTGTTACAAAAAAATGTAAAACGAAAACAAATATACTGCAACTTGCATGCAATATATATTTCATTTTTTCTAAACATGTAAAAACTATATAAATATAAAAACGTTTATAATATACTTATCAATGAAATGTTCATGAAATAGAATGCGTATTTTCATTTTCCGTATTTTCACTGTAAAAAAATATTGGTATCTTACCGGACTACTTTTTTCCTGAATTAACCACTTTACAATAATAAAAGGAAAGTCTTTCAAATGGTAAGGTCAAATAGAGAAAGAAGTACATAATAGACAGTCAATTCAAGTTTTTTTCCCTATTAAAACGGGATATATTTCATCTCATGGTAATATTTATTTTCATACCACTCGAGGAAAACAAATCTTGAATTAATAGAAAAAAATAAAATCCTCTATATGTTATATACTTGAAATATTGAGAAATATTGATGAATCAAAATGGATATATTAAAAAAAATCATGGACAATGTTCCTATAGGACTACTGTAAAAACAACATTGACATTTACCAAAATATCTTTAGTAATGCTAAGTTGCACACTCACAATACCAAAACAATAATTTATTTCACACTGAACTAATACACGGAAATGTCATGTGCGCATTTCGTGAAAACATATTTGTTCTCATAAAATGGTCATAAAAAATGAAAGCAATTTATCTAATGGGAGCCATAACAGGTACATTGTTTATGAGTTTTACGAACAAAGAAGGAAATTGATAATTATTGTTAAATGGTATGTTCACATATAAATGATACTTTATTTCCGGACGAAGAGTGTTAAACTAATTAAAATGGCTACGGCTTAAATGTTATGGTGACAAAGTAAATCATTTCTGTAGCAGCATTGACGTCATTATTAGTTCATACATTATCTTTTTTAGTTCGATTATTTAGGTAGCTATTAGCTTATAAACACATTCTCAAATCTGTTTCTAGAAACAACAAATAGCAATGAGTGTAATGTTTCTTGCTCAAGACAACAACAGCAATACCCCGACGGCATTTAAACCCATGCGACCAGTAATCTTTAGATAACTTGTTTCAATGCGTTGTATTATTAGTGACTGATGAGATATAATGTTGTAAACGATGTTGATTAACTTTATAGGCCAGTTATGCCGCCTTGATGCTTTAATTTTTATTTCTCAAAGGCGTTTCCCTTTTTGGTGTTTTTCTATAGTTTCCAAAAAGTTGCTTATTTGGTTATTACCTGACACATCTTGCAATTCCGTTGATTGTTGGCAATTGGTACAGTTACAGCGATTCCATGTTTTAAATGGAAATAAAAGTATAAGGTTGTTTACATTTTACTCCTTTTATCACAAATAATTTCACACTCAGCGTTACATTTTTTCAGCTAATGCGCATATAACATACTCTATTATCATTATAATCAATGTTAAGATATTATAAAACTTGTCTATTATTATTATTATTATATACCACATTTCTATAGCACTCTTTTCATAAATAATAAATGTTCAAGAGTGCTTTACATAAATCCGATAAAACATAATCATATATATATATAAGACATAATGTACAACATAAATTAAGTAAACCTATTAAACAATAATGATAATCTAAAACCAGTAAAGGATGGTAAGAAATACAGACACAATTAGTTTAAAATCAAGGCACAATTAAAATTAACACTGATAATATAGCAAAAGTAGTACTTGATTTATGAACTAAGGTCCATAGAACTTTATGAAATAGTGTGTTTTGAGAGCTCTCTTGAAACATGGCAAGGTATTACAGTCTCTAATGTCAGGTGGTAACGCGTTCCATAATTTCGCTGCGGCTGTCTGGAAGCACCTGTCACCATATCGTACTGTCCGAGATTTAGGCACAACTAATGTCATTGAGTTATTCTGGGACCTCAGATTTCTGACTGGGATGTACACGTCTATCATGTCTTTTATATAGGCTGGTGATTGATCGATGAGGGATTTATATGTATAAGTCAAAATTTTATATTCGACCCGATACTCTACCGGAAGCCAGTGAAGTTCACGTAAGATAGGTGTTATGTGGTCATATTTGAGTGTTTTGGTCACAATTCTAGCTGCTGTATTTTGAACATGTTGTAACTTGGTCATTGACTGCTTAGAGACTCCATATAACAGTGCATTACAGTAGTCTAACCTAGAAGTAACAAGTGAATTTACTAAAGATTTGGTTGCTTTAACAGTAAGATAGGGTCTGATGTGACCGATTTGTCTTAATTGTGCATAACAGTTCCTACAGACATTATTTACATGTTGTTCCATGTCTATGCCGTTTCGTAAGTAGTAAAACATTTATTCGTTTGTAAGGCGTACAGTGTCTTTAACCAAACTGTTAACCGAAAAGCATACATGACAAGTATAAAGAAATTATACATTGACAGTTTAGGTAAGAAAGATAAATGAGCCACGTCACGACAAAACCAACATAATTGCGCAGTCTGATCAGGATCCATGCTGTTTGCTATTAGTTTCTCTACTTGTTATAGAGTTGGTAAGCGAACAGCATGGATCCTGATCAGACTGCGCGGATGCTGGTCGCAAACGCACTATGTTGCTTTTGTCGTGACGTGGCTCAAATGATAAAACGACGACAGTAACACCTGCAATAACGACAACAATTACTTTCACACATCACTAACGCTTTCATGAAATCTACTTCCTTTACTAACGCTATCACTTAAATTGCCATTACAATCACTAACGTTTTACTAATAGGTCAAAATGGTCTGGAGAAAGTGTGATCCCTCGGAAACATTAACTATAACAAAATTACGTGAAAATGTCATTCATGTACTTACTATTGTCATAGTTGCATTTGTAGATGAAAAAATAACAAGACAGAAAGCCAGGCGAACAGACGGACGGACAGAAAGGTTGAAGGAAATGTCGATATAGCCATATACTGCAATCCAGTGTCTTTCCCATACAATAGTAGATTCCTTTTCTCAGAAGCAGAATAATGATGTTCGACTTTCTTCGTTATTAAGTTATTATTATTCATTAGGAATATCTTTAAAGATTGATAGCAATTTTGTATATCAAGGCTGGCTGTAGGTACATGAAGCATATACATTTACTTAACTTTTTATTGTATTCACCTTTACTAAAAATATATTTAAAGATTGATAGCAATTAAGTATCTTATTACCTTATACTGTACATAGTTACATGAATGTAGTTACATGAAGCGTGTTTATCAACTAGATTTCTATTTGCATTATATATATATGATGTCTGTCCTACAAAGTTTTGGACAATCGCTGTTAAACTAAATATAACATTCATACTTAAAATAGTATTGTACAAGTGTATCTCCAACAAAATTGAAGTAAAATACGAAAACATATTCCAAGAAAATATACATACAATAAATATTTATACATGTCTAAGGTAAGAAAGTTAGCTGCATTTTGAACACAATAAATATGAAAGCTTAAAGATTACCGTGGCTGCATCACATAACTGTAATTGGAGTACTTGATTATCATAACCATGCATAATTAAAATACATGGTTTATAATTGTGAAAGTAATATAATTTTTTAATCAAATGACTATTGATAGGCGTTGTCCTGAATAGATGGGTGTTTACACCGCTGATACATTAGGCAAAAATATCTCAATGACTTCATAAGGATTGTACCTCATCATTGCTACTAGTTTTATTAACTAGTTTTATTATTATTCCTTTTTTATTTAAAAAAAAACGAAAAAAGAAACGTAAGTAAATCAAATAGGCGTAGCTGTTATTTCTGTTGGAAAAAACATATTACAAGGATTATTATAATCTAACATAAACAAGCGTGTTAAATGGTGTTAGAATAAGCACGCAAGTTTCTGTAATGATTTGATTAACGGCTAGTAAACGAAATAAAGCAATGATGCTGGTACGATCTTCTAATACAAAACATCTTAGCATTTCTTCCTAATCAACAGGTGAACAATTAATACAATCCGAAGTTTTGGAAGGTATTTGAAAATGAATAAAAGTTCAAAAGAGATTCTTTGAACTGATGTGTGTTAGTTGTAAAATTGTGTCTTGGAATATTTTTCCTTTAGTCAGTAACGCCATAATTCTGGAGCGAAGGTATTTGCTAATCAAAATCATTATAGGCAACAGTTCACCAACAGTTGAACACAGTTAAAACTACAACAAATCATTCAGAATGTTTACCAAAAAAAGTGTAATCGGGTAATAACAGTTCCTATGCAAATCATAAAAATCGGATTTGACCTCCATTTCCCTGATCGTTTACGAGATTTTGTAACATCATTTTGCAATAACACGTCCTCTAAGCTGTAATCCTTTCAGCTTAAACATGATCGTTAATCAACAGATAACAGTTAACAAAAACGTGATCTAATTCAAAAAATAATTGTACCTGTACATGACTTACGTGACAAATTTCTTAGATCGTTACAAGGAATTATTGTTCACGCTTGCAAATGAAAGCACAACAATTGATTTATTCTTTCATTGTTACATCAAATATTCTTATACGCAATTGGACTTGCGATGATTTTCTATCATAAATTTCTTTTTGTCTACTGGTAAACTTTAAGAATGTCAAAAAAGTTTCATGGTAAACTGAATATATACGAGAACGAATTTGAAACCAGAGCCCGCATACGTATGATGACCGCCATTGCATTAAACTGTTTTACATTATTTGCGGAGTAATACATATTAAAGAAACGTGCCGTGCAACAACAAGTTGTCACGAGAATAGATCTATTAATGTAATATTGACTGTTTTAGTATAATGCTCATTGAATGAAATGGTATGTCTTCAGGTCACCTATTTTTTCCTGAAGAAAATATTTTAGATCGTATGCTTATCCGGTCTACATGTCCTTGCAAATTGATTAGATATAAGAAATATCTAACAATACATATACGAGAAAGAGGGGGGGGGGGGGTAATATACTTTGCTTCGAAATCATATAATAAATGGCAGCTTCCTCGATTCTATCGATTCAACAAAATGGAATGAAAATCAAAACAACCAAACCATCCACTGAGGTTGCATGACTGTCTTCCTGTTTTTAGACGACTTTATTGATCGGTAGTACCATCCTCTGTCAAAAAAAGCCCGCAAAAATAACTGAAGTGGCGTTGGAAACACACTGCCTACCGCTTATTAATGACAATAAGGGGAGCTTACTCTTACTCTTTCAAAAGAAAAACATTTTGTTTAAGAATAATAGCGTTGCACCCACGCCACACGTATTAACCATTTAAAATATGTGATTGTATACGTTTGTATTAAATCTGAAAAACAACTTTGTCATATGATAGTTTTTGAATATTCAGAAGTTGTTGGATCTGTAGGTAAACCGATCTGAATCTCACTACTTCTAGTCACAGTATTATAATCAGTATAGTGATATACAATAATTGCCAAAACAAACTGTGACTGTTCTTTCAAGTAGGGCCCAAATTAATGTAAAGTAGAAGAGTTAGTTAACTAGTTAGTTAATAACTTAGTTAGAAAGTGGCTGTTCATACAAAATACAGATGATAACACATATCTAACACAATGTGATATTTATTATATATAATATACTTTTTAACGCAGGATAGGTATACAATAATGACAAAATTACAAACAAGATTTTTACACGGACTACTGTTTTAACCATGTTAACAGAAGTCAATAAAATCGGTCATTTTAAACAATGTGATAAATAGATGAGTTTTATTATTAAGAAAGTGTCTTTATTTATTATTAGAAAATGCCATTTATATAAAGCACATGTCAAGTTTCACTTGCGTTGTTGATACTATTAGAAGATTAGCGTAAATTACAGTATCGTTTAATGTGATTGTGACACGTTTATTGCAGATATTAACTTATGAATGATTAAACAACTCAAATATATATTTTTTCATGTCTATGTTATTGTTACAGTAATTAAATGGCTCTTGTCCTACCAACTTTGCATTTGTACATCTGGGAATTTACTGTTATCTTTTCCTTGACATATATTTCCTTTTTAAAAATGTTTAAGCATTTAAGATTTTTTTTTCTAAATAATCTAAAAATCTTAAAAGTTCCGTTATTCATCAATTTCTTTTCTATCGTGGCTATGTTTTCAACTGCATGCCTTACATCTTGAAAAGAATTACTTTCAATAATTGTCTATTTATGATTATTTTAATATCAAAGCTATCTTCCAATCAAACAAGACTTACACCGCTTTTCATGGAATGACACTACTGTGTCACATTGAAGGTTCCATTATATGAACACATCTGCGGATGTTTCTAAATTCAAAATTTAACCATTTTTTGTGTATAAAATGTTGAATTCTGCTTAAGCCTGTGCTGAGGGGCGTGGACGTTAACTTGCACTTTCCAGTACCGTCCATGAACAGGCTCAATAAAAACCGAGCCTGCAACATTTTAAATGTTGCCGTGTTAGGCTTTCATTAGGGTTCTGTTATCTCTATTTTGTCCGAGGACAACCTGCTCATCTTCTCTCAGTTCTTTATAATTAAATAAATAGAAAAGAACAACGATTTTATTCATGTCTTGTACAATAAGTACATCATCACATCTAGTGAAATATATACTTTACAATGTCCAATATGCATAATTTTCACAGTGAAATAACATATTTACATTTCCTATCAGTTATCTTATGAGGATGAACTTCAATCAATTTTAAGTAAATGTAGTTCTAAGAGATAATGCATTTTTGATTAACAAAGCTATATTTTTTTAAATTTTTAAAGTTCCAAACACTTATGAACGCTAGGTCTAATGTAGTAATAAGGTTTAATATATGTTTATCTAAGCTCATCATAAAATGGACAAATGATAATGAAATGTTATTCATCTTCCAAATCATGCTTGTTACAATAAACACAATAACGTTCATTCCTATGTAACCTATTATTTCCAAACCTGCTAGTATGAATAAGTAAAGGATGAGAATACATTCTGATTTAAATAAATAAAATCTCAAATTAATTGGCAAAATATCTAAGTATAGTTCATATGTAAAATTTTGTTTGATATTTGCATACTAATCTAAAACATTATTGTTTTCCATATCAGCATGCCAAGTTTGGACAAAGGTGTCTATAAGTCTATAAGATAATTAAATAAAAGGAAGGTAGAAAAAGTGACATCACTTTGCAAAAAAAAAACACAACAAATTTAAGGATTATCTGCACTTTTGAAATGTCATCCTTTTATGACATTAAACATGACAACGCCGACGATATGGTCATGCAAATAGGAAACTATAAAATGTTAACAGATCTAAGCAAGAGTAAGGTTGTCAGTAGATATAACACTTTCTATATAATTCAAAATCGAAATACGCTTAACATAACGTTACATTAAATATTGGTAATGACCAAGAACTGTTCTTTTTTATGAAACATGATTTGTAGATTCATTAATTTGTAACTTCTTTAGTCGTTTAAACTGAACGACTATAAAAAGCAGCAACAACAAAATACAATCATAAAAACAAAGGAAAAAACAACAACAAAAAACAAGAAAACCGAAAACAAACAAAACGACAATTATTTAAATGAATGTATTGTGGTAAAATATATGATGAATTGATTCATTGGTCAATATAACGTTCGTGATAAATCGGAACGAAAAACCTATAAACATGTATGCTTAGAACTTTACAGATCGTTTTCTCTAAATATTGTTTGTATAACTCGGGAATAAATGATGAATCTGATTTCATAACACGCACGCATCTGATAGAAATAGATTTATAATCTATAGCACTAATAATCATTCCTGTACAATCCGGATCCAATAAATTAATCTTGATTGGATTGCTGTATTATCATGTATACCCTTTCTTCAAAATATCGATAAAGACCTTTCAGATTTAAACCAGACACGCTCTGGCCGTACGTTATTTCTGATATAATTTTGACGGGTCGAAACAGATTATGTTTTCCTGAACTAAAGTTTTCTGATAAGAAAAAGTTTCTAAAGTGCTATTCCCTTTAAACAATTCTCAGTTTCTGATTGCTAAAGTATTCAATATATATTGTTCAAATGAAACTAAATCAATGGTTTGACATATTCCAAATGCTTTAACAATTTACTCGCTGATTTGCATGTGTGATTCCCTTTATTTGTAATACTCATGCCTCTGGAAAGATAGTCTTCGTTAATAGTATCATTTTGTTAGTACTTGGTTCAACAATTAAATGAACAAAAACAAATTAATTATACGATATTTCATTATATACAGATCATGTTCATGTGTAAATTAAAATCAGTACTCAGAACTTTAAGTCAAAATAATAGAATAGATTATTATTTCAAATCAACAATATAGAATTAGTTTCCGGTTGAGAGTACAATATTGTTTCTCATACATAAACTTTTGTAATTACTAATTGTCGTAAATCCTTCATGTAAATTATCCCTCGAGTTCCATGTCAATGTTGGTTCCTTTAAAACCCATTGAAAATGATTTAAAACATAGACGACACATTTAATTCCAAGCCATATAGTTCAACTGTATGTGATCTCATTAACCAGTCATAATTGTTGGATATAATCAATTTATCAGTAGAAAGCCATTACAAAACAGCGTTGTTAATGTGTTTAATAAACATCGACGGAAATTAATAATTATTGTTAATTGATGCGTACAAAAAATGAATAATGCTCGATTTCCGGAAGAAATATTTTAAACATTGAATCTTCTAAACATTACAAATTGACAGGAAAAATAGTTCAATGACAGTCCACAACAAACAAGTATTGATATGACTTTAAAGACTACAGAGTAACAGATGCATAGTTCACAAATTGTTAATGTATCTACTGATTATACTCATAATTTAAACATTATAAAATATATGTTAGCCCTTTCTGAAGAATTAAAAATGTATTTGTTTCTGAGATATAATGTGCCTTTAATGAATTCATATTAGTATATAATTAATATTCTTTTAGATAACTTTAATAGGATCATAATTTATTTGCAATGTCAGCATTGTTTTATGAGTTATGTAGGCATAGTTCTGGCTTCGTTATAATTAAAGAAATAAAGATATCAATTACAGATAATTATGTAATATGTAAGCATGATTTGAGTGTGAAGGTTGAAATTTAATGCGTGACAATACGTATATTTCGTTAAAGATATAATTTAAGAAACTTTTTCCTAAATATTTATTGGTTTCAAAGAGAACTATATTAAAAGTGTGAAATAATCTAAAGTACATGTCCGAAATAGATATCCAATTGGATAATGCCCGAAACAAACATAGAACTTAATTTCATAAGTTTCATAAAAATTTCTTGTCTAAATAGATAGCTTCCCTGCAGCAATAGACTGAACCGTTGCATAAAACTGCTCACCTATTGTGTAAGAATATATTTTATATAAAAATTGTACATAAAGATAATTATATCAGACGATCTGTAAAGAAACCAAGTCTAGAAGAGAAGCGAGTAATGTACTTACCCAACATAAAGGCGACAAATAGTTGATATGCATACCATGTTTTAAAGACAATACTTTGCATTTTTTAATAGAAGGTGACTTTTCTGACCTTTTTTCCACAATTTTCAAAGATTATTTTAGTATTACAAAGATCAGGTTAAAAGATGTGAAATTGTCCTGAAGAAGATAAAGAAAAAAGGCCAGAAACGATAAAAGTATTTCATTAACCTGATGCAACAGCTTTGTATAGAGTAACAATCAACCTGTTGAAATATTAATTAAAATGTTTTTTTAATGTTTACATAGAATTTCGGGTATTACCCATACAAAGCAATTAGAACGCTACCGTAAAAATGTGTGAGCAAAGAGGATTATTTGACATAGTGTCATGTTAATCATAGTTTTGCAAAAGAAATAATTGACATACGAGATTTATAATGTAATGATAGTTTTTCTTCTGTAGTCTGTATCCAGATTATAACAGTTAGAATACTGAGTATTGTGAATCTTTACTAGGGTATAAAGTTACATCTAATGAAATATGTTTGTACAAATATTATGGATGGAACGATTCGATCTTTGTTGCTTTAATTTTCTAATGGCCGACTTCTCGAGAAAGTTGCGTAATAAAATGTTTCTGCTTTTTAACACACATGAGTTTTGATTGTAAATTGAATAAAATATTCAGGCTTCAAAGCCCCATTTTCTTAAACTAAATCAACTTAATATATGTACCTTAGGCTAGTTTCATTTAGGGTTAAATAAAGTTTGTTAACCAAATTTCGACTTAGAAACAAAGATATTTGCATATAAATATTAACCTAAAAATGGCAGTTCATACATTTCAGAAAATAGTTTTCAGTAATTGCTAAAGCCTGCCTAGAGTGAAGGAGTGTTTTGAATTATTTCTTTGAGATTTTACAAAATGCATGATAAAAGTGATTTGTGGTTATAATTCTCGTAAATTGTTCAGAAATACAGGGATGTTTTGTCTATGTAATAGTTAATCGTAATAAGTAGACAGCACAGGGTGATTGCGATCGACAGTGAAAACATAAATAAACATTTCTATTACCACCTAATTATAGACTTGGGTTTTAGAAAATCTATATGGAAGATACTTCTTACAAAAAAAAACCAAAAAAACAAACAAACAAAAACAACAAAAAATAAAACAAAAAACAATAGTTTCTTTTTTGTGATTTCAATTATGGTTCAAACCGAGAGAATCATTTTTATTGCTTCGGATGAATAATTACTTTTTTTTTTGTTTATTTATCGTACAATATTTTTGACAGTGAAATTACATTTGCCATTTGCCTTTTCTTTAAAAAATACATAACCTACTTTGATTTTGTTAATATTCCATTTCAAAATTAAATCAATAATTTTGTTTAAAGGGGGCAGCAGATATATATATTTGAACACTTTCTAGGGAAAAACAATACATATTTAGACACAGTATTTTTAGAGATAACGTAATTTTGTAGGTATTGTCTATAAAAACTAAATCTATTATTAATTTCACTAAACCCAGAAAGTAAAAGTTAACCGTTTAGCTAACATATCTCTTGTTGATTGGATATAAACGTTCGAACATACAGTCAACAGAAAATAAATTGTATTTGACATAATGATTGCTTACAGATGAAACAAAATGGTAATAAATCAATAAATGTTTTATTTTAAACTTTTTTGTTTAAAATTGTAGCAGGCATTTAAGAGGCATTTTATTTGAATGTCTATATAAAATGTAAGAATAACCATTTCTGAAAATAATTGTGTAAACGTTGTTGGATTGGCATTCTCTATTCCGCCAACGTGAAAATTTATTACAAAGAAATTTAAGATTTGTTCTACACATGTTCAGTACAGGTACATTATTTTTTCTCTGGAATAAGGTCACGTCTACGTTTATTAAAATATCAGCGGGAAAAAATATCAGCTTACGTGACACGAAATTAACTTGTATTGTTAAATCAACGCAAATATCGAGAAAGGGAGCGATTGTCACAGAACCACCGACATCGACCTATCACATAAACACCAAGATCAGCTTATTTGATATGGTCTTTCTTTTCTAAATTAAATATTCAACATATGTTTTATTACCACAGTTTTCAATCGTTATGTCCACCTACCATTAATCTGGTAGCAGATAAGGTAACACTAATGCCTGTTGTATAAGTTGTATGACATGTTTGAGAGCAAAATCATAATTTGAGCTGAAATAAACTCAACACATACCTTAAATTAATTAATAATTATTAAAAAATAAAACATAAATAATAAATAAATAAATAAATATTAAATAAATAAATAAAATAGATAATAAAAGAAGACTAAAATAGAGGAAAAAGAATCCCTAAAGAAAGCCCAACACGACAAAACTGAAAATGTTGCAGGTTCGGTTTGATTGAGCCTGTTCATGGACGGTACTGTCAAGTGCAAACTACCGTCCACGCCCCCTAGCACCGGCTAACATCAAAGTTACAGTTTCTTTCAAGTTATAAGTTGTAAAACGAATAGTTTACAAATATACTACAAATATAAGAGCCTTATATCTCGCTTTGATGTGAGAAAGGAATATATCAAACACTAACAAAAATGTTTACATCTACAAAATACCTTTCAAAACACTGGATCCCAAGGAGGATACGAATAACAATAAATTGGGAGAAAATAAACGTTTATACAGTGCTAAAGTATAAATACACAAGTACTTTCGGCGTATTATGCCTTCATCAGGGGTGTATAACATGTATAATATGCTCACATTAGAGGACAAAATCTGTATACGTGTGTACTGTATAGTATCTAAAATTGAACAGTTCAATACATAATTATTTATTGTATATTTTATATATCCACTTCAGTAAACTGTACGTGATTAATGTATTTGATTCTTCGACCATTCTTGCTTTCTGGATATAAAGACAGGAATAAAAAGGCAGAGAAAAACCATCTGCGTGATTACAAGTTAAGATATATCGTATATCACAAACAAGACTTATACATGTATCATTATTCTGCATCATGTAAACCCATTTTGTACCCATTCTGGCGATACTGCTGTTTTATAATTCCATGTTTTAATTCTTCTGTATTTACATTAGAACGACAACTGTAGTATTAAAACATTTCTGACATAAACATTAGCTCGCATAAACCAATCATGATGATGCTATCCATTTACGACAGTCAGCATAGGAAATCTATGATGTTTACCGCCGCACTTGCGGTGAGTACGTGTTATGTTTTTTTTTGCAGAAACATCTTCGTAGTTCAAAAGTAATAGAGTGCTAAAGCATGTGTTTTGTGCATCTGCAAAAGCATGTATACATGGGAAAAAGATTTAATAGTTCCGCTTTCTTCCGTTGATCATATTGCATGAAAAATGTGCACTTCCTATCTTTTGTACATTGATGTGGGCGATAAGACGCTTAATGTTAGGATGAAATTATGAAATTTAAATTGAAAATTTTTCCCTCATCACTTCCAAAAATAAAGTCAATGACAATGCATAGAATCATACGATTTCTTCTCTTCAACCAAGGACTAAAATGATTTGTTGATAATTATTACACATCTTTTTGTTTGTATTGAACTTAGAGTGGTTTATTTACTTTCTAACCCCAAAAGTACGAAAACGAGCTAAAAAAAACCCGGAAAGAAATACTATGCGCTAGGGATGCTACACTTTAACTGATTATTCACGATGATTCTATACTGATTGAACAAACATGCTGCTCTTTTCATTGGTGTCTGTCAGTCATGATTTGACTCTATAAGTGTGCCTGTTATTGTCACCTATAAAGCATGTGTGTCAATCCCATCGAGCAATAGCACAATTTACAGAGAAGGTCAATTACAATAACAATACATAATGATTGTCAGAAACACATTTTTTTGTGGGGAAAAAAGAACAAAGGTGTTGTAAAACACTATTATTATTAACCATAGTTTTTTCTTAGTTAATATATACATCCAGTATTTGTAGAATCTATTTGTCTAATGATTCATTTTTGAATGGTTATATCATTTTTATCAGTATATGAACGGCAATAAGGTGACAGGTAATAAATATTTGTCTTGTCTATACGCAGTTTTTAACAGTTTATTAAGTTTAATATACTCAAGTGTAGTTCTGGTTAAAGGATGTCTTTGTGTGGCATTATATAAACCATTAGCTATGTAAATGTAACCCTGATGTATCAGTTTCAAAAACATATGAATTAAATAAACATCATTATAAAGATATCATTGAAATACATGGCCAATTAAACTTCAAATATGCTGTTATTTCAAAGGTTTTTAAAACTGTTTTTAAAAAATATAAAAAGAAGTCTTTTGTCATAAGACTGAACGATCATTTGAATTTTTATGTCATTTGCTTTGTTTTGCAAAATGATATTGTTATAAGGTGTTTTGTGTGAAAGTCAAAAGAATAAACGGAGACGAAATGTTGGAATTTAAAGTTAAAGTTGTTTTTTGTTCAGAATGTCCCCTGGGCACTAAAGGTATATATAGATATAATACTTAATACATGTACAAACAACACCGTCACTATTACTTCAAACAACAGGGGGAGGTTTAGGGGAGGACACTAGATAATGTAGGTATAACTTTTGGTCCAACCCTTTTGTATGTTCATTATATTTATGCTCATGATAATGATGTTAGATTGTGTAAATTTATCATGTACAAAATATACAATAAAATATTATTAAACAACAATGAAAATGATAAAATGATAGAATTATCACTTTTGCCTTCACTTTACTCTCAAGAAAAATAATACGACAAAGTACGTTCATGCAATGTATCAATAAAAACAGAAGATTTACATTTAAATCACACACAGTAGATTTTCTATCAACATACATTGTTGTCACGTGAGTAATGTGATAATGTAACAATAAAATGTATGCAAATATTGTCTGACTTGCAAACGTTTCATAACAATATTCATATATTTGATTCAAAGTTTGCCTGTTTGTACTTCTTGCATATAAAATGTGTGACATTATGGTATTTAAACGTGATGATATGTTCTGCGAAGTTCTTTACAATGCTATGACTAGGCACAATTTTAGCACACATTTATTACTTGTATTTGTATGCTTGGTATATGAAGTTCTCTAGACTAATATCATTTTATCATATTTTTGATCGTACTATTCCAATGTAAGACAGATGTTCTAACGTGAATATTATAAAAAAACACTTGTGTTCTATAAAGTATTAAAGTATTCCGAGGAATCAATTTGTCTCCAAATTTTTAAATTCCTTTTGTCATTTAAACATTGTGGTACTATCGACTTAGCAATTTTTAATTGATGTTAGAGAACGATGACAGCTGTTTTTCTGTGTTTGTTACGTTAATTCGTCTATATTCAAAAACTGTCAACATAGATACTATATTAGAAATACAATGTGACACCCTTTCCATAGTTCTGCGGTATATTATTTTGTCTCGATCAGATTTTACTGTGTTATCTATGTAACAGTGCAAATTGTATAGTCACATGGAACACTTAAATTAAAAAACAAGAATAACTCCCTTTGGCCTATTTACATCACCAAAATTATGAGTTGTTATAATAAACAATAATGTCTATATTACAAATAAGACTGTTACATTCTTATTTGTGAGATGGACTATCGTTTGAGCTTTTGAGCTTTGCTAACAGAAATCAATAAAATCGGTTATTTTAAACAATGTGATCAATGAATTGTTTTTTTCATTAGGATAGTGTCATTATTTATTAGTAAATGCCATTAATAAAAGGCACATGTCACGTGCGTTGTTGATACTATTAGAAGATCAGTGTTAACAACAGTTTCGTTCAATATGATAGTGTCACGTTTATAGTGGATATTAACTTAAATAAATAAAAATGCATCAATCCTGTTTATGTATTTTCATTTCTAATAATAAAATGACTGTTATGCGACCTACTCTTGTATATCCAAAAAATTAAAGTAAAGATATACTTTTGTCTAAATTGTTTTAGCATTAAAATGCAGTGAATTATCATTTTAAAGACTTTATTATCTTCTTGTCACAGAATCTGCAAATCAACCGTTTATTTCTCATAGGGCTATGGTTTCAACAACATGTCGTTTTTATTACACCGCGGAACAAATTAAATGTTATAACAATCTTTTTGCAAATACTTTAATATCAAAGCTTTATTATAATCAAACAAGACTTGTCCGCGGACAACTTACTCATCTTCTCTCAGTTCTTGATAATTAAATATTAAAAGCAAGGTAGAAAAAGTGATATCACTTTGAAAAAAAAAATAGGATTATCTGCACTTTTGAAATGTTATCCTTGAATGACATTTAACATGACAAGTGTGTACAAAGTTCAAGTAAATAATTTTAAGTTTCTGAGAAAATGGACTTTAACGATTAGTTAACCGACGCCAATGTTGACGCCATCGCAACGATAGGTTCATGAAAATAGAAAAATATAAAATGCAGTAAGATCTTAGCAAGAGTAAGGGTGTCAGTAGATATAACACTTTCTTTATATTATTTCAAACTGAAATACGCTTTACATTACATTACATGATATATTGGTTATGACCAGAAACATTTTTTGTAGATTCATCAATTTGTCACGTTTGTAGTTGTTAAAACCGAAATACTACCCCAATCCACCACAGCCTTCCCTCTTAAAAGAAATATAATAATTATATTGTGTTAAAATATGTAATGCATTGATCAATATAAGGTTCGTGATAAATATGAACGAAAAACCTATAAAAATGTCTGCTTCGAACTTTTTACGGATCGTTTTCTCTAAATATTGGTGGTGTAACTCAGGAATAAACAATGAACCTGATTTCATAACACGAAAGCATCTGATTGAAATAGATTTATAATCTATAGCAAAAACTGTTCTGTAAAATCCGGATCTAATAAACTAATCTTGATTGAATTGCTGTATTATCATATACACCCTTTATTCTTGATATCCAGACACGCTCTGGCCGTTCGTTATTTCTGATATAATTTTGACAGACCGAAACAGGTGATGTATTGCTGAAACGAAGGTTTTCTGTTAAATATGTTTCTTTGGTATTATTGCTTTTAAACCATACATAGTTTATAACTGCTAAAGTATTCAATATCTATTGTGCAAATGAAACTAAATCAATCGCTTGACATATTCAAATGATTATACACTTAACTTGGTTATCCCCTTTATTGGTAATACTGGCAAAGTAATTTCATGGCTGTGGAAAGATAGTCCATCTAAAAAGTATTATTTAATAGTACTTTATCCGACAATTAATTGAACAAAATATAATCAATTGTTATTACATATTTCTCTCTGAACATATCATGTACATGTATATATTTCAATCAGTACACATTCTGAACTTTAAGTCAAAATAATTGAATAGAATGTTAAAAATCAAGATATAGAATTAGTTTCTGATTGAAAGTACATAATAGTTTCTCATACATTTACTTTTGTAATAACTAAGTCCTTCTTCTAAATTATCCTTTGAGTTCCATGACAGAGTTGGTTCCTTTAAAACCCATTGAAAATGATTTAACACAAGGACCACACATTTAATGCCAAGCGATATAGTTCAACTGTACGCGTTCTCATAAACCAGTTATAATTGTTGGGAATAATTCATTTATCAGAAGAAAGCCATTACAAAACAGCGTTATTTATGAGTTTAATCAACATGGACGGAAATTAATAATTATTGTTAATTGATGCGTACAAAAATGAATGATGCTCGATTTCCGGAAATATTTTAAACCATTAAATTGAACATTTGTATAAACATTACAAAATTGACAGAAAAATAGGTCTATGACAGTTCACAACAACAAGTTTTTAAGTTAGCAAAGCAACAGATGTAACAAAGTATTGATGTAGATTACTGCATAATTACGAACCAACTCCCTGACATATACTCCGAATTCACATAATTAAGTTGGAATAAAATGTCATCGCTTTGTTAGAAAGAACAATTGTGTTGGTTTAAAATACATTGATGAAAATAAATAAATCAATCAATCAATAAATCAATAAATGATATGATGCAGGCGGACAAAATAAAACTTTGTTTGATCTTGAATTCGAAAATAACCTTTCTAATACGCACGGAAAAACTATGAACAGGTCTGCTTGATTTTTTATGGAATCGTTTTACGTAAATAACTAATAAATGGTGTAACCCAGATATAATCTATACCTCTGATCTCATAACAAGTAAGAATCTGATTGAGATAGATTAATAATCTATAGCATTGACAATAATTTCTGAACAATACGGATCCAATAAATTAATCTTGATTGGATTGCTGTAATATAATGTATACCCTGTATTCAAAATATTTATATAGACTTTTCAGATATAAACCAGGCATGCTCTGGCGGAACGATATTCCTCAAATAAAGTTTTCGGATGATTTTTTTTGTTAATATTATTGCCTAAAACCACGCACAGTTTATAATTGCTAAAGTATTCAATATATATTGTTCAAATGAAGCTAGATCAATCGCTTGATATATTCTAAATGTTTCTATACTTTACTCGCTAATATGCATGTGTGATTCCCTTTATTTGTATTACTGGCAAAGTAATTTCATGCCTGTGGAAAGATAGTCCACCTTAAAAGTAGTATTTGTTAGTACTTGATCCCACAATTAATTGAAGAAAAACAAATCAATTACAGTAAAGACTGTTTACAGCGACCTTCGATGGGAGAAAAGAAAAAAGGTCATTATAGACAGGGAGTCACTGTGGACAGTCTCTTCATATTTCGGATATATGAACATATCATACCAATATTTTGTTGAAAAGCAGGATAGTACCATACTAAGGGTTTAATTATATTTTAATTGATATTAAACATATCAAATATCATTTATAAAATACAAGAGAGTATTAAAATTGCATGTATAATTGGTTAAGATTATAAACTACACCATAACATTAGTATTTAAAAGTTACATATTCATTAAAATGTAATTTATATTGATAAATCTGTTTGTAAAAAATGTTTAATTTCAATTTTACTAATGAGATGTTAGTGTAGAGACATTTAATTTTGTATAATCAGCCTGTTTACTTTACGGAGTTCAATGTAGTAATAAAACATTAGATACAAATCTTCACATACTTTCTACAGATAAGTGCTCCGAAAAAAAATAGCAATCGAGGTTTCAAACATAACCACACCTTTAAGACGTTTGGCATTGTTTATCTTTACTCGCCAAAACACCGCAGCAATTATGTATATGCGGGTGTCTTTAATCATTCTATCGGCAAAAATTGATTGAATCTGTCGCCATTTTGTGTAATTGTCAACAAACAGCCACAGTGTATTAGCGTGTCACCGATTGGTCAATGCAAACTGCCGTAGATACAACGCGCGTACTGATTCGCCAATCGCATAAATACGTAATGAGAAAGATAAACATAGTGAACTCTTGCCTTGCGGCGTGTATTGAACTTTATTGATGTTGACACGCGTTCTTAATTAGCGGATTAACGGTAATTGGTTGTAATTGAGAGGTAAACAAATTATTAACAGACCTAGCGGCGTAAATAAGTATGACGGAAAATTATTAAAATCGGGCGACTTCAAAATCCCTTTGAAGTTTGTTTTAGGCCGAAGGCGACTTCTTCGCCGAAGTCGTCACCTAGTTCAAGCCTTGCTCCTCTTGCAAAAGCCGCTGTTCACGGCTCAAATACCGTAACGGGTGACTAAATCATGGTCGTTGTACGGACTAGACAGGGAGTCGCTACATACAGACCATTTAAATAGTAAATACTGTTCGGCGCACCTAACTAAGGTCACTCAAGACAGAACGTCGCTATATACAGGGGGTCGCTAAGACAGTCTTTACTGTATACGATATTTCTCTATTATATACACGTCATGTACGTCTGCAAATTTAAATCAGTACTCAGTCTGATCTTTAAGTCAAAATAATTGAATAGATTATATAAAATCAACGATATAGAATTAGTTTCCGGTTGAGAGTACATTATTGTTTCATACACATAAACTTTTGTTATAACAAATTGTCGTAAATCCTTCATGTTAATTATACTTCGAGTTCAATGACAGTGTTGGTTCCTTTAAAACTCATAAAATGATTTAACACAAGGACCACACATTTAATGTTAAGCCACATAGTAAAAGTGTATGCGTTCCCATAAACCAGTCATAATTGTTGGATATAATCAATTTTTCAGTAGAAAGCCATTACAAAACAGCGTTGTTTAATAAACATCGACGGAAATTAATAATTATTGTTAATTGATGCGTACAAAAATGAATGATGCTCGATTTCCGGAAGAAATACTTTAAATCATTAAATTGAACATGGATATTTCTAAACATTACAAATTGACAGAAGAATAGCTCAATGACAGTTCACAACAAACAAGTTTTAATATGACTTTAAAGACTACAGAGTAACAGATGTAACACATTTCAAGAGATATTACTGTATTCACTTAATATAATCAATATTCCTTTTTATTTTCAACATGTTATGTTTTGGTTTACAATTTATTTTAATGAATCTCTATTTTTTATATTGCATTTACAGTGATTTATCGTATCTACCGTGTATGCCTATCAGAGTTTGGACATTTCTTCTATTTAGTTCTGGTCTACAAATGTTCTGAGAAATTTCCTTTTCAGATCTTTTTCATTGATAAGGTTTTTGAAATAAACATCATTAACACAACAAGACAGAAATGAATACTTAAATCACAAATCAGGTTCCTGCCATACTCTCCTAATTCCCTTAATTTAGTGGGCATAAAATTGGTCAAAAAGGACAGTTGTATTGGTTTTTAAATACGTTAAATATGTTATGCAACAAACAAACAAAATCAAACAAACATGTAAATAAATAAATAAATAAATAAATAAATAATGCAAAAAATATCATGTGAATAAATCTTACAGTGGACGAAATAAAACTTCGCTCGATCTTTTAAAACGGAAAAAATTGTAAGTGTTGCAGCTACGTTTTAAAGGAGCATATTCATGGACTTGCTTGCAAGCCCTGGTTCAGGACTACCGTCCTTGTTCATCTAAACCTTTTTAAATATATTTATCAACTGCAAAAGTGTGAAATAATCTACAATAGATGTCCGAAATAGATATTCAATTAGATAATGCCCAAAACGAACATAGAACTTGATTTCATAAGTTTCATACCATTGCCTTGTCTACATAGATAGATTCTCTGCAGCGCTAATAAACCTGTCAGAGGAATTCGAATGATCTGTTGAATAAAATCGTTCAACTATTCTTTAAAAGAAAAATACTAGTATATGATAAATTTTTTACATATACATATATCAACTGATCTGTTCAAACCAAGTTTAAACGACCAGTGAATAATGTTACAAAACAGATACTATCTTAAACAATGAAGAAAAATCGTAGACATGTATGCACAATTGTTCAGATAATACTTTGCAATTATTTTTTTAATAGAAACTGCCTCACTTTTCAGACCTTCTTTCGACATTTTTCAAATATTATCTTAACATGACAAGGACCAGGTTAAAAAGGTGTGAAAGTGTTCTGAAGAATACAAGGAAAAAAGGCCAGAAACTCAACTCAACTCAACTCAAAATTTTTTATTGCGTTAAACATACAATATATGTTAATAGCACATACAACATAAATATAGGCAGAAGACATGGATTTTTCAAGGAGCACAAAAATACAATGTAAAACATATGAATTCATAATTGTGACGTGTTTGAGGTTCTGTAAAACTATTTTCTAATCCAATTTGCATAATATAAATATTTAGAAAGATCTCTTACAATTATTTTAGATTCAGACAATAATAAATTAGTAAATTTCTGCAATGTAGGCCATGTATAATAGTAGCGTCTGAGATATTTTTTGCGAAGGTCAGCATATTGTGAGCATGTTAACAAAAAGTGAAATTCGTTTTCAATATGTTTCGAAGAACAATTATTGCATATTCTTTCCAGTCTAGGTACGTTTGTATAGCTTCCCTTTTCAATAAACAAGTCGTGAGATGATGTGCGAAATTTTGTAAGCGCTACCCGAAATCTTTTGTCCTTAATATAATCTAGATAACTTTCAAATTCAAATTTATATTTTATAGAACTGTATGTATCTAGACGACTTGAATTATTGATAGAACAATACCAACTTTGATAATAAATATCTAATATGCGTCGTTCAATAATATTGTTGTCAATTAACATGCTATATTGGTTTTGCCAAATATACGAAAGTCCGCATTTATCAAGTATAATTTTAATTTGATAAGCCCAATTACATTTATTATATGTGTTATTTCCTTCAACATTGACTTTAAGCATGTTATAGGTTTTGAAAAGAAGGGATTCTTTTTTACATGTCAATAATTTTATTTTAGAAACGATAAAAGTATTTCATAAACCTCAAGAAACTGATTTGTCTACTAGTAGACAGACAAGTTATCTCCAGTAATAACCAACATGTCTCTATCATTGAAATGGTGTGTAAAAGTATTAATTTACATGTGTGTCTTTTTCTTGAAATGTTAAGATAGAATTTCAGGTGTTACCCAGACATAACAATTTGAACGCTACCGTAAAGATTGTGTGAGCAAAGATGATAATCAGACATAGTGTTATGGTAATCATATCTTTGCGAAATAAATAAATGATAAAAGAGATTTTATATAAGTGATATGTTTTATTTTTTAGTCTTTATCATCCTCATAAAATATGGAAAAAAACAAATAAAAAAACAAGTAAGGGAGGCATTCAATGAACGATTCCTCCAACACAGGACAACCGGAAAGAAGCCCAGCAGGACACCAAACAGTATGGGGAGCACGGGCAAAAAAAGAGAAAGGAAGCAAAAACAGAGACTGTAACAGTTAAAATAATGAGTGTTTGGGAAACGTTATCAGGGTATAAAGTTATATCTAATGAAATATATTTATACAAATATTGTTATACAAGTTAATGAATGGATGGAACGATTTTGTTGCTTTCATTATCAAATGGCAGATTTCCCGAGAAAGTTGCGGAATAAAATGTTTCTGTTATTTAACACACACGAAATGAGATTGTAAATTGAATAAAATGTTCAGGTTTAAAAATCCCATTTTCTTAAAATTAAGTTGATAAATGATCGTAGGCTAGTTCCATTTAGGGTAAAATATTTTTTCTTTGCCAAATTTCGGCTTAGAAACAAATATACTTGCATATCGGCATTGACCTACAAATGACAGTTCATAAATTTCAGAAAACAGTTTTCAGTAAATGTTAAAGAAAGTGTCTTCCTAGAGTGAAGTAGTTCTTTGAATTTACATCTATTTATTTGAGATTTTGCAAAATGCATAAATGCATAATGATTGTAATTTGTGGTTATAGTTCTTGTAAGTTGTACAGGGATATGTTGTTTATCTAACAGTTAATCGTGATTAATGGGCGCAAAGGGTGATTGCAATCGACAGTGCAAATATAAATAAGCATTAACTTTGTATTACCACCTAATTATTGATAGAGCTAGTAAAACTTGGGTTTAAGAAAATCTTTGTGGAAAATACTTCTTAAAAAAAAAGAAGAAAAAAAAACTCCAAAAAACCCGAAATAATAATTTCTTAAGGCCTCGGATGAACAATTCCATTTCGTTTTGTTTAAGTTTCTGTTTTTGTTTACAGTGAAATCACATATGCGCCATATGCCTTTAGACTAAAGGAAATACATAATATAGACTTCTACTTTGATTTTGTAAATATTCCATTTCAAACAATATTTTTGTTAAAAAGGGCAGCAGATATACATTTGAACATAGGGAAGAACAATACATATTAATACACAGTAGTTTAAGAGGAAACGTACTTTTGTAGGTATTGTGTATAAAAACTAAATCAATTATTAATTTCGCCAAACCAAGAAAGTGAACGTAAACCGTTAAGCTAACTAATCTATTGCTGATTGGACATAAAATAAATTGTAATTGACCTGATGATTGCTTACAGATGAAACGAAATGGTAATAAATCAATATTTTTTTTCTTTTATTTTTTTGTTTAAAATTGTAGCAGACATTTTTTAATTTCTTTATAGAATGTAAGAAAAATATTTTTGAAGATAATGGTGTTAACGTTGTTGAATTTGCATTCTCTATTCAGCAAACGTTAAAATTCATTGAAAGGAAGATTTGACAATACGAATGTTCAGTTCAGGTACATTTTTTGTTTTAGGAATTAGGTCACGTATACATTTATTGAAATATCAGCGGACGTGATTCAGCAGAAGAATATCAGCTTACCTGACACGGAATCACATTGTATTGCTTAATCAACGTATAATCATCACAAAAACAGGGTTATAAAGGCTAAAAGATTAACACATATATCAAGAATAGAGAGCGATTGTCACGGAACGAAACCACCGGCAACGATCTATCACATATACACCAATACTGGCTTATATGATGTAGTCTATTTTCTAAAAATTTAAATATTCAACATACATTTTATTACCACAGCTTTCAATCGTTTCGTTCAACTACCATTTATCTGGTAGCAGATAAGGTAAGTTAGGGCTTGTATTATAAGTTGTTTGACATGTTAAAGAGCAAAATTATTAGTTGAGCTGAAATGAACAATTAAAGGATAAAACATCACGCATACACCATAGCTTATACTCAACACATGATTGTTTTTGTTATTAATAGATTGTGTATAATTGTATAACGTGTGTAAATCTATTTGGAAAACAAATATTGTTTAAACCAAACTCAATATATACCTTAGATAAATAAATGGATAATTATTAAAAAATAAAACATAAATAAATAAAACAGATGACAACATCAATTTTAACAGTTCGCTTAAGTAATAAGAAGTAAAACGAATAGTTTTAAATATTTGAAACAACTACGAACAGTTTGCAACTCTCGCTGACTATTTAATCTTTAGTTATTTGAATTATTAAAAAAAATTTAAAGATTACAAAGCAAATAGAAGAACTTAACTTATGACATGTTTGTCACATTTTAAGCCCTATGCTTTGATTTGTTATAATCTAATTTATTCCTGTTCCACATCGAAGCGAGATATTAGACTCTTATATTTGTAGCATATTTGTAGTATATACATGATAGAGGATATTTGTTTGTTTGTGTGTAAGATGAAATTTTATTTCATCGAGTGGGCTTTAGCCACGAGTGAGAATACAGTTTTTAAAGTTCACGAGATGAAATAAAATTACATCTTACACAACAAACAAACACATTTTCTTTTTATTTTATGCTAAAAACAAGTTAAAACGAAATTTCCATAATATTAACGGAAATATTAAAATCTGTTTTCCCCATTGAGAGCCCCATTTAGTTGGAATTTCTCATTAAAAACAAGAAGTCTTGAGCTGAAAAATAAGTCCGACAGTCAACGTTAAATGATAGTGATATTATTTATTTTATTAAAAAATATGAATGATCGCTTTTTTTAATAATAAAAACGAACAATTCTTGTAGGAGAAAAAGTCCAACCATCCATCCATATTTCTGTTACTTACTGCGAATTTATATTAGACCTGGCTTTGTTAAATGTAAGCGGCAGCCATTTTTTAAAGTTGTGTATTTCACGGGAGGAAAATAATTGTGTTTGATTCAGAGGGATATCATTTGGATTTTTAAAAGAAAGAAAACATATTTGAGGATTGTAACAGACAAAAAATAAGTGTTGACAGATTTGAAAACATTAACAAAAGCAGCTAGAAAATAGAAAAATTGGAAGCTGGCTCAGGAACGCTGGGTAGTTTACTTGTTCTACGAGCTGATGCCTGTCATTGCTTTTCAATCTTTCATAAAGCATACGGCAGTTATTGCTCGTAGGATACTTTAATATGCCCAAATGTCATCAAGAGCAGTTTTGCATGTGGAAGGAATGTATTTTTCAGAATGTAAAAATGAAACAAAGAAATTTATAGACGAAATTTGATGATTGGAATTTGAATGAATAGAAATAAGTTTTCTTCTTTTTATTACTTTTGACATTTTAGTTTATCAATTTCAGCTTTGCTTTTTCTTTAAACAGCCTGACATTATCAGAACTGTTAGCAAAAATAAAATTGAGGTACCACATGGGGAAAAACTTAGAAAAGTAGTTTCGTCATTGAAAGGTGTGAAATTATAATTTGATAATTTTCACTGTGAAATATTCAAATATAATTTTCACGGATAAATCAGTAATCCACTGAAAAGCCTAAAATAAATATATATACTGGATCCCAAGAAGGTAGACAGAATAACATTAAATTAGGAGAAAATAAACGTTCATACAGTGCTAAAGTATAACATTCAGTACTCTCGGCGTATTAGACCTTCATCAGGGGTGTTTTACATGTATAATATGCAGATGATAGAGCACATAATCTCTTTACGTGTAATGTATAGTATCAAACATTGAACAGTTCGATACATATATATTGTATATTTTATAAATTCACTTCGGTAAACTGTACGTGATTAATGCATTTGATTCTTCAATCATTCTTGTTTTGTCATTTTTGTCAAACCCATCGAGCAATAGCACCATTTACAGAGGAGGTCAGTTACAAAAACAATACATATTGATTGTCGGTCAGGTTTTTGAGGCAAATGACCTATATAAATACATCCCTAAAATCATTCTATTGCGTGAGGTCGTTCTTTAGAAATCATGTCAAACTACCAGACATAACTGTATAAACTCAAACATTCTTAGGCGTCGTATTGTTCTATTTATTTATAAACCTTTGTCTAAATTTCTCACAAAAGAACAATTTCAAGGTTCATAAAATTAATGATGAATAAATAAATCCATTGGATATGAATTTCGTTTTAATGGGTTAGAATACAACTGATTATAGTAATTATTAGAGGTTTATGTGTCACTTTGATAATATATAAAGGTTTATTAGAATAACAATGTAGTTCTGTAATGGGAATGTGACAACTTAATTGTTAAAGCTTTCGGTTATATTTCGAAAAACTCACATAATTACAAAAAACGTATTTTTTACAGGTAGCCATTGTTTATCTGTTAGCATATATACACATGTTTTATCTTCCTGAAGCTTACATTTAAAAGACAACTGTACCGTCTATTTGTATGGTAATGTTTATGTTGCCTTTTTCTTTGCTTCAATCCGAAGCATGTACATATTAAATGTTTGAAACAACTTTATTTCTTTCTTTGGTGGAAACAGAAACAAGTGCGTTGTAATACATTGTTGCCTTGTCTATTCGAAGTTTTTTTAATAAACCGTTTATTAAGTTCAATATACATGTGTGTAGTTCTCGTTTAAGAATTTCTTCGCGGTTATTATATGAAACATTAGCTGTGTTAATGTAGCCCTGATGTATCCACAGTATATAAACGATTTGAACCCCAAACGGATCTTGTGAGAAGATCTCAGCATCTAAACGTACAATCAGACGGGATGGCACATTAAACTATTAAAAGTCGGCTTGAATTTAATATGTTACGGTATGTTAACATTTGAATCATATTAAGAAATAATTTATCTTTGCTTAAGGTAGCTCGCTACTTTCCGACCGAAATATGAAAAATGAGATATTGTCAAATTTAGGTCGGAAAGTAGCGAGCTACCTTAAATATACATCCATAACCTTCTTCGTAAAATATATGCGCATAAAACGCTGTGCTCTTCGCCTCATGTTTTGTTTATGTCAACACACGCCGATTACACAAGCAAATGTATGCCTAAAATTGTTTTATATCACTATAACTCATATCTGAATCTTTAATTTATTGTCTTAACCTCATGTTACCGGACATACACTTGTGAAAATATCTTTGAATAATGATAAAACACAGTAAATAAAAGAGGCGACATTTCTGATAACTGTACCCGTCTTGCTTAAACCATTTTAATGATCTGTACCCTTCTTGTGTTTTCACTGAACCATTACTTGCGAGTCACTTTTGATGATTTTTATTGTGTTTTTGTCGTATGTTCCAAATTTTATTGTGCAGAATATGAAGTTATTGTGTCACAAGAGAAGGGTACATGTTTTAGTTCTATGTAAGTAACTAAAACTGCATATGAAACAGAATGGAGGAGCTTCGTCATGTTTTCACTGTCTACGAAAATACCGGCATGAAGTGGCTGTTTAAACGAATCAGAAAGTCAATTATTTCTTGATAGGAATAATTAACTAACAAACCTCATCTTCACTTACCATTCATTTTTCTTTGGAAAGATATAAAGCTAAAATATTACATAATATGTACTATATTTATATTTAGTTCAACGGCATTGTTGTTAGTTTTGACGTGACCGTTATATAACGTCACGTATCAATAAACCTCGAAATATCATTACAAGATTTTTTTGCAGATTACTTATTTCAACATGTTGAAAGCTTTACACCTACCGTTGATTTAATTCTGCTTTTTGAAACACTGTTTTATATTCTCAGAAATTCATTGACTTTCTATTTCTGACATGTACGACTTTTATTCTTGTATATCTTTCATAGGCGTCCGCAATTTTGGCATCTTTTTAAACGGAGAATATTCGGGAAATTTTGAAATTTTAATTGTCAGTGTTTCAGCTATTGGTGTTATAAACTTCTTTTTTTCGTTTACATTATTGGCTGTGACGCTGAAATTTTTTAAGTAGGAAATTTTTATCTGATCATTATTTATTCTAATTTTCAAGTTGCAGTCTGGATGGCGAATAATTATGTGGTCAATGGTGGCATTGAAATTCGTAGTCTTTACTGAACAGTATATATGCAGTTGTATTCTTCCATGGTGATCCGAAAGAAAAATATACATAGCAATATATATTTTATTAAACAAATGATTAACAATATTATCAGTTAAACCAATTTTCGGTAAATACCTTAGATCCCACCTTATATACTAAAATTCTATTACAATCATTTATATTTTCTGGCAATAATTGATACAAAATCGCAATGAACGTAAACTTTTTCTCCAATAAATCTGTAAAAATACTCACAAGTCAGGGTACAGATAAAATTCGTAAACTCACAAGTAGGGTTCACAATCACCAGCAAGTAACGTTCAGTTTACGGAAATGATCTCCTTGGTAAAACTCTTAAATTTATGTTCAAGGTACAGCAATATGTTATGCATATGACTAAATTATCGTTTGTTATTGATTACTTTAGTAGTTCGATATCACAATTCAATGTTTAACTAAATCAACATTGGAATAAGACGGATTTTTGTTCGTGTTCAGTGTTGATCACCTGAAAGCTGTTCGTGAGTTTCGATTATTTTATAGCCTTCGTGCTAACGTTTATGTTTTGCATAACTTAGACGTTTAATAAAGTTTCTCTCTTATAATATAAATATAGATTAACTAACCTAACCTCCATCAGTGTCAATATAAATACCAATATCGTAGACAAGTGAAGTGGCAGAATATGGCTGACACTAAAATCTTCTCACAAGATCCGGTTGGGGTTCAAATCGTTTATATACTGTGGTATCAGTTTCGAAAAATAAACATTATATAAATATCATTTTAAATATGTTACTGAAATACATTTGCAGTGTTGGTCAATTAACGTGTCTTTATGGCAAAGATGACATTAAATGAAAGCGCCTATAACGAATTCCAGACAAAAACAAGATCAAAGGCAAGATGAAAAAACACGTTCATGCAATGTATCAATAAAATCAGTAGATTTACATTTAAATCACACCCAGTAGACCTTCTATCAACATACGCTATTGTCAAGTCAGTCACGTGATAATGTGATGATAAAAATGTATGCAAATATTGTATGACTTACAAGCGTTTCATAACAGTCTTCACAAATTTGATTCAAAGATTGTCTGTTTGTACATCTGGCAAATAAAATGTGTGGCAGACGGGTATTCAGAAGTGCTGATGATTTCTGCCAAGTTTTACACATTGCTATAACTAGGCAAATTTATAGCACTCATTTAGTACGTGTGGTTGTAGCCTTGGTAAATGAAGAACTAAAGTCTAATGCCATCTAATTCAAAGGTAAGACAGATATTCGGACGAGAAAATTATTTAAACCCTTTTCGTTATTTCAATTTTGAAGTCCTATGTAATTAAAACATTGTAGTACTATCGGCTAAATAGCAAGTTTTTTTTATTAAATTGATGTGAGAGAACATTGACACTTTTTTTTTCATATATGGATACTTAGTTTTACGCATATGAAGACAATTGTCTTATTAAAGTTTTTTATTTGAAGCTTTTCAATTTCATCAAGTGGATTTTATTAATATATTTTTTTCATCACATGCATTTTCTTATATTAGTTTGAAGACTTGTATTTTTTTCTTGCAACAATGAGATAAAAAAGTATAAAGAAGACAGTCTGATATGAAAGTGATTACATTCGCCTAAATTTCATTCTTGGATAATACCAATAAAGACAGTCCGTTATAGAAGACTAATTCCATTTTATTTGAAGTAGCTCTGCTATTAGTTAAATGAGTTGCATTGGGGTTTAAGAAGCTTCGTAACATTGGCACAATTGAAGCACTTATGTGTAAAAGTGTTATATAGCAATAAGATAAGTATATTGACACGACGTAATAGGTGCTTGTAATAATTAAGTGCTATAGAGAACATAAAGGATAAACACTCCCCGTGAATGTTTAAACAATTCTAATGATACCAAAGAAAAAAATATGAGGAACACTCGAATGAATAAAGGGGCCCTAGAAAATTGGCTTACAGAAGGTATAAATGTGTTCAGTTATTCGTCTATATTCAAGTACTGTCAAAATGGGTAATATATTAGAAGTACAAACTATCCAGCTAGCTTACGGAACGAAAGGTAGAAAAAGTGACATCACTTTGCCAAAAATAATTTAAGGAATATCTGCACTTTTGAAATGTTTTACTTTAATGGCATTAAACATTACAAGTGCGTACAATCTTTAAGTAAATAGTTTCTTCTGAGAAATGGACCTTAATGAATAGGTTAACCGACGCTGACAGGTACGTCACCGCCAACGCCAGGGTCATGAAATAACATTGCAGATATATAAATTTGTCACTTATTTTAATTATTAAAACTGAACGACTACCCCCTCCCCACCACACCCCCTCCAAGAAAACCCAAAAAACAAACAAACAAAAAAAACCCAGCAAACAACATCAACAAAGAAACGAAACGGCAATCATTTAAATTATAATTATTTTGTGTTGTGATAAATGCATTTGATTTATCGATTAACATAACCTAATTGTCAACTATAAAGCATTTTTGTCATATCCATCGAGCAATAGCACTATTTCCAGAGTAGGTCAATTAGAATAAAAATACTGATTGATTGTCGGTCATATTTTGAGGCAAATGACCTATTTCAATACGTTACTAAAATCATTCTATTGCGTGAGGTCGTTCTTTAGAAATCATGTCAAACTACCAGACATGACTGTATAAACTCAAACATTCTTAGATGTCGTATTTTTCTATTTATTTATAAACCTTTGTCTAAGTTTCTCACAAAAGAACAATTTTAAGGTTCATAAATGATGAATAAATAAATCCTTTGGATATGAATTTCGTTTTAATGTGTTAAATACAACTGATTATAGTAATTATTAGAAGTTTATTTGTCACATTGATAATAGATTGAGGTTTATTAGAATAACATAACATAACATAACATAACATATATTTTATTAGTCTTAAGCACATTAAAAGCTCATCGACATTTACATACAATATGACACGTATTTGTAGCATGCGTAATAATTATAATCATATTTACAGAAATAGAAAAACACATACATTATACACAAAACACAACGGCAACACACAATAATAAACAGCGAGAATTGACATATTTTTTACAAAAACAGAAAGCTTTGTAAATACGTCATCTTTTATGACACTATTATGTTGAAAAGTACACATTCACTGTTCGAACACTAATTGGTCTCTCTAAAAAATGATTGTCTGATTCTAAAAGCCTTAAGAATATATACTGCTAGCTTGATAAGTACATTTTTATTGGTCGAATTTAAAAGTTCAATAAACTTGTAAACACTTGCATGATTACAATAATAGTCACTTATATACTTCTTTCTGATGTCTCTATATAATTTACATGTTAAAACGAAGTGGAATTCGTCTTCAATGTCATTCATGTCACATAGCATACACTTTCGCTGGTCTCTCGGCACTGCATTTTCAAAGTGTCTTGCCTTTTCTATCATTAAATCATGCGAACCCATACGTATCTTTGCAATTGCTCGTCTGTATTTCAAGTTATTCAATATTATGAGATATGAGGGAATTTCAAAAGTTTGTTTGATTTCCTTGTATAAATATAACGAAGGACACGTGTTAATATCTATATACCATTCTGCTATGTAAAGTCTCTTAGTCGCTGTTTCAGAATAGGCGTAAATCTTTCTATACAAACAGATGCTGGGAAAACCCATATTTCACCAAAACCAATTGCATTTAATAAATCTCTCACTTTTAATAACCAATTGTCAATAGCATTTTCAGTCAAATTTAACAGTCTATCAAGCAAAGTATTTAAAATACAATTACTTTTTCTACTGCTCAGTTTTATAAAATATTTAACTGCTTTTACTTTTCGATCGATTATCAAAGGGAAACGGCCAGACTCACCATAAACCCGCACATTACTAGTAGACATTTTTACACCTAGTGTCCATTTAATAAATTTTCTATGCACCCGTTCTATGCACTATAACAATGTAGTTTTGTAATGGGGATTTGACAACTTAATGGTTAAAGCTTACGGTTATATTTCGAAAATTCACATAATTACAAGAAACGTTTTGCTTTTACAGGTAGCCATTGTTTATATGTTATAAATATATACACATTTTTATCCTTCACAAGTGTTACATTTAAAAGACAACTTTTATGTTTCGTTCTTTTTTTTGTTTTTGTTTTGTTTTTGCTTTAATCCGAAGCATACATTTTTAAAATGTTTCAGAAAATCTGAAAACAACAACTTATTTCTGTTTTTACAATTTATGAAAACTGTTTTTTGTCCTATAGTTGAACGATCTTTTGATTCCATTTCCTTTGTTTTGCAAAATGTAGAAATATTGGTATTAGGTGTTTTTTGCATGAAAGTCAAAATACCACTTCTTTTAACATTTTGCTACCTTTATGACATGTGCTTTTACATGAAGCACTTTTTTCTTCTGGTGAATAATAATTTAATAGATTTAAATGTATTTGTAAATCATTACATAATAAATATCTGCTCCTTTTGATGTGAAGAAAGAATTCATTTGTGAGGTATAACACTGAAAAAGGATATCCATTCTGTGCTAACTTAATGCTATAGGAACGAAAACGACATTTAATAATAGAAACAAATCATATCACATTTTCAATGCATATTGAGATACTTTTGTGAACAAAATAATTGTATATACGTTTCTTCCTTATGCATGTATATCAGAGAAAAATTGTATATATTGTTATAATGTTTATGGCAAAATAACCCCTTGAATGATATTAATTGAAAACATGAGAACATGTCCAATAATTAATGGTGACATTAAACAAATGCACCCTTACAAAATCCAGCAAAACAGAACCAACGTCAAGTAGCCAAGATAAAAAAGCACGTTCATGCAATGTATCAATAAAAACAGTAGATTTACATTTTAATCACACACAGTAGATTTTCTATCTACAGACATTGTTGTCACGTGAGTCACGTGCTAATGTGATAATAAAAATGTATGCAAATATTGTCTGACTTACAACCGTTTCATAACAATCTTCACCTATTCGATTCAGAAATTGCTTATTTGTACTTATCACATATAAAATGTGTTGCATAAGGGTATTCCGAAGTGCTGATAAGTTCTAGCAATATATTCACAATGGTATGACTAGGCAAAATTATAGCACTCATTTATTACGTGTATTTGTGTCTTTGGTATATGAAGTACTTAAGTCTTATGTCATTTTATCATAAAGTTGATCGTACTATTCAAAAGTAAGACAAATGTTCTGACGTGAATACTATTTAAACACTTTCGTTATATGAAGTATAAAAGCCCTATGTCATTTAAACATAGTGGTTCTATTGACTAAATAACCACTTTTATATTTAATTGATGTTAAAGAACAATGCCAGGTGTTCTACTTTGTTTGGATACTTGGTTGTACGCGTATGAAGACAATTATCTTATTAAAGGTTTTTTTTTAAGCCTTTCAATTTCATCAATTGAAATATATTTTATTGATATAATTTTCTTCATCATATTTATGCATTTTCTTTTGTTAGTTTGAAGACTTGTATTTTTTCCTTGCAACAATGAGATCAAATAGTCTTTAGAAGACAATCCGATATAAAAGGGATTAAATTCGCAGAATTTCTTTCTTGGATAATACCACTAAAGATGACAAAAGGCTTCGGATAATTGGCTTTAGAGTATAAACTTATGTCACAATTTTGCCTAGTCATAGCATTGTAAAGAAATTATCAAGAACTTATCAAAACTTATCAGCACGTTTGGATACTCGAATGTCACACATTTCTTTTGCAAGAAGTGCAAACAAAACAGACAATATTTGGATCAAATAGGTGAAGATTGTTATGGAATGTTTGTAAGTTTTGCATCTATTTTTAATTTTTCAATATCATATGGCAGACTTGAAAATAATTCAAGAACTGTCAAAATGGATAGTTTATGAAAATATAATGTGACACGCTTACAATAGAAAAGTCTAAGACTAAGCATTACACTGCATATTATTGTAGAAGGTAAATTTATATGAAGTTTTGTCCGTATTTTGCTATACTTGCTGGAATGTAAAACATCCGATTGTGTTCGTAATCTGAGATTACACAAAGTTTGTATGAAGTTTGATACCTAGATTTTTTTATTTGCTATATATAACTGTAAGAATAGAGAAAATAAAAATCCTCAAAGAAAGTCCAAAACGACAAAATTGAAAATGTTGCAGGTTCAGTTTCATTTAACCTGTTCATTGACAGTACTGTCAAATGCAATCTACAGGATACGCTCCCTAGCACCGGCTTAAGCTAAACTCAAAATTTAAACATGAAATGGTAACATTTTGACACCCTAGCATACGCCTTCAATATCTTGTTTTTGCGTCATTGTAGGATAGCATGTGATAAGGAAACAGATATTCATGTTATTTTAGAGTCAGATTGCCGCCCAAAAATGAAACAATATAAAGGATATTGTACTAAACGAGTAAACGTGAGTTTCATATGTTCACGTGCCAGTTAGTGAATTCGTGTATTCTTAGAATAATTTGATAAAGACAGGTTATTAACGCAGTTTCTGTCGATAGTTTAGAATTTTTGTCAGATTTTAACAGTTATCATAAAGATAGAGCATAAACATGTGTATATTATGTGTCAGACATAGAGATTAATGATGTTGTCATTTTCATTTGTACAAGAGATTACATGATTAAACACAATTCAGAACTTTATTTCAAAACAGAATGTTTTGCATTCTGTTCGTTTATAGAATGGTACCTGTAAAATGCTTCATTTTTTTTTTCAAATTGATATGGAAAATGACACAAAACAATAAAAAATAAATACCCCCTCCCCTGATAAAAATGTTTAGATAAGTTACATGTGTATACATTTTTTATTCTGACTCTCATTTTAAAGCTCTGTTATATGAGCATCCATTTTAAACAGATCTACATAGGCATCTAAATTCTAGAGTAAATGTATACTACATTAAACTAAATATGTAATAAATAATTATTACATGTATTATATGAATATCATGGACTATTTATGACAGTAAACCAAGTCATTAAACAAGACCTTTGTGAGTAGGAAATGTGTATTTATTTGTTTATGCAAGATGTAAATCATAGAACTTTCACCTGTATAACAGAACAATGGGATACTTTCTTTGCATTGGAACATTATACTTACCAAATTCTGAAAAAAAATTGCTTTAGTTCACTTCAGTGTTGTTATATTTTTCTGGTTCGTCGGGATCATTGATGCCAGCGCTATTAAGTGTTGAGAATTGAGTACCGCTCAAGCCGGTGCTAAGGGGAGTGAGGGATGTTGCACGTCTTCATTTTTCCTCATGTACAGACTCAGTCAAACCGAGTCTGCAGTTCTCTTGTAATTGTGTTGTGATTTATGCTTCCGAGGGATCACTTTGTTTCCAGATTTTTATTCTTCACAACAGCAGGTGTCAAGTGCTGTGTAACAGCTGTAAAAAGTTGCCCCGTACTTCACTTCAGTGTTGTTATATTTTTCTGGTCCTTCGGGATCATTGATGCTAGCACTATTAAGTGTTGAGTATTGAGTACCGCTCAAGCCGGTGCTAGGGTGCGTGAGGGATGTTGCACGTATTCATTATCCTTCATGAACAGACTCAATCAAACCGAGTCTGCAGTTCTCTTGTAATTTTGTTGTGATTAATGCTTCCGAGGAATCACTTTGTTTCCAGATTTTTAGTTATGCAACAATCGAAAAAAAAATAGCTTCTCCTTACAATAATCTAGTCCTTATTGTTCACTAATTGATAATCTATTTATTTCTTTTTTTTAGCTTTCTACAAAAGTGTTCTTGATGGGCAACAATTGTTTTCCATATTTCTGTTTTTTCCAATTGTGTTCTACATTACTCTTCATAACGAACATATTTGTTTGTTTATCCTTCACCTACTTATTCGGTCTCACACCTCTCATCACATTTGAAAATACCCTATTCAATGAAGTTGTAAATTTTCAAAACGTATACGAAAGAATGTTTACTTTTACGTAAAAAAGATATTTAAAGTGACAAACAACACATTTTTTGTGCTGTCAAGTTGAAATGAACTTGTAGCATATTTTGTGTTAACTGTGGCTTCAAAACTTTACTTTTTATTAGAACTAGTCATTGTCTTAATACAGCGCATTTCCATTTTATTAGTATTCTACATTTGACAAAGTCAAATTATATACCTTTTAAAACCTTAGGCACAATTTACAAACTGTCATTGAATTGATAAGATATAAGCGATAATTTAAGATAGACATGCAAAACAGAAAACTGTTAAAAGGATTGGGTAGATTCATATTTTTACTATTTTTATGATATAAAGGGAGACATTTTTACCATAATTATGTATGATATTTGAGTGAAAATAATCATTTATCCAGTATGGGTTGCTAGCGTGGTATTATTATTTGTTTGAAAACGATAGTAAATATAAAACATTATTAAAAAAATATTACAGTATTGTTGCGAAAATTCTCTTTTGTGAAAAGTTTTGTTTATTCACTCTTTTCGCTTAAAAATAAAACCATTTCTCTATGCTGGTATAATGAATAAGTCAAGTCCAAGTGAAAGCAGGATTATATTTGTTGCAGTAAACCAAAATAATGCATAATTTTATTTTCTATCAACAGTCAAAACCAAAGTAAAATTCTTAACAACTTCAACAAATACATCTCCTCAATTAACTTTCAAAAACTAACTCTAAAACTAACAAACTCAACTCAACCACCTCCAACTCACTCCAACTCAACCCCCCCCCCCAAACTACAGTTTGGCACAAAACTCTTTGCGCGACCTGAATGTTGCGCAACCTATTAAAAGTGCTGACAATGCCTTAACAATGTTCAAAATGGCCTGCAACCGTTCAGTAAACAGACTGTTGTACAATACAAACATAAGTACAAAAATACATAATAGTTATATAAATTTACATGTTAACACTCAATAGCATAATTATTATCTGTCCAATAATGCAACTTAATAGTGCAAAATATACTTGCATTAATAAAGATATATGTACTATATATGGCTTATAAGACCAATACACTTACTACTGATTGAAATTTCTATAATTTATAATACTGACTGATAATTCATTAAACAACAGAAATATTATCTCTCCAACTTTACAACATATAGCTCAACATTTGAACAAAGTAACCTGTATATAGATAAAGCAGTAAGGAATCCCATTCATAAAATCTGGTATGACAAAATCATGCTTTGTAAACAAAAATTGAGATGCTGAAGGGCTAAAAATAACTTAAACCTTGTGCTTTTAGTCTGCGCGACCTCTTTTTGCGCAACCTCTCCATATTTGGAACTAGCATGCCAAGGAAAGCTGATTCCGCGCGACCTTTCCTATTGCGCGACCTTAAGTGTCGCGCGACCTTTGGCTGCGCGACCTAGTACCAAATTTGGAATGAGGTATGCTCATAATCTAAAAATAACTGAGCTGTGCCAATGTCCTGGACTGTTAATGACTCAATTGTTTTACAACAAAACATGAGTAAAAATAGCATAAACAGTTTAACCTGCTTAGAAATGTTGTCCAAAAGAATACTTCTAGTAAAGGACTAGTTTCAAATTTTATAACAGTATTTTATATAAAGTTTCTTTTTCTCTGAAATAGAGCTCTTCATTTGTCTAACCTTTAATTCAGAAAAGTGCATATTAGACAGTAACAATACTATACAACTTTGATTAAATGTTGCTTAGATGTTTCTTGTAACTGTTGTAATACAATACTATTCATTTTTGTTTTGACATTTATTTATTTATCTATGTTGTAATATTATGATAAAATTTGCAAAAAAGGTTATTGAGACCACTAACACTTCAAACTTGTAAGTCAATAATTGTTAATAAAATTGCCTCTAGATAACAGTTATTGAAAACGAAACCACAACGCCTTTATCTGCCTGAGAATGTTCACACGACATTCTTTTTAAGATTATCAGATAGAATGTCATTTTTCCCCAAATTTAAACCTATCTTAAATCTCACTATTATAAATTAATTGTATAAAACAATAAAAAAGCTATAGAAAACTTTTTATATAGAATTAATGTCATGTTCCAGCAGTAACTAAATTATTATCTTGATTAATTAAAACTTATCCTGTAGCTATTATTACATTATCAAGACATAAGCAATTGTTTCTTTTATCATATCTATAAATGTAAGTTAAAAAGCTATAACAAGCTTATAGCTTTAATAGTTTTCTTTTATGCGCGTATAAATCATTGATAATGGATATGTTTCTTTTCATTGTAAATACAGATAATCGTTTAAAAAATTTCTCTGACACATTGATAAGCAAATCAGATATCAAGAGATTATACACTATGTTTATTACTGTACATACAAGAACCATGCATCGAGTATATCTGAACGATTATGAAAAACTACAGAAGATTTTCTTAAAAGGACCACCTTTGAATCCGTAGAACCTCATCAAAGTTTATAAAAAATAATATGATGCTTTATCATCTAATGGATTTGATTTATTTCATAATATATACATTTAGCTTCTAGACTTACATTGTATTTGTTTCTTACAACAAGCAAAAAACAAATTTAGAAAATCCAAAATAAAAGCAGTTTAATTCGCAGTCAATTTCATTCGTAGTTAAAACTGCTAAGAGAGTAATGCTAGGAGAGTAAATTTAGTTCGATATAGAAGACGAATTCCATTTTCTTTGAAGTAGCGCTGCTATTAGTGGAGTGAGCTGTATTAGGGTTTGAGAGAACAGCGTGATAATATGGGTGATTGAAGCAGGGAACGTCTTTGTGAAAAGTGTTTTATAACAATTAGATAAGTTGGCGGACACAAAAGTTATAGCCAGTGTGAAAGGTACTTGTATCAATTAAGTATATTAGCGGTTATGAAGCTTATACAATCCTTATAATTGTTTGGATTTTATTTAACGACAAATTAAACTTTTATTCTAACAAAACAACTGTGAGAAATACGTTTATACTTGAGTCTTCTTTGGAAAGCATTGATGAAAAGTAAGTATTAATTTGTCATTTGTTGTTTGCTATTAGTTTTTGTATTGATAAAACGGTGATGCAAAAAGATCTTTTTTATGATTAAAATTTAAATGGTTAAATAAAAAACAGACATCAACCAATAATAATATCCGAAGTTCTTGGAATAATACCATCAGTAAATAAAGTTAGAAGATTTTATAAATTCATTTGTAAATTTTCTTTATATATTTTTGTGTCTAACACATTTTTAATAAATAGAAAATAAAGGTTGGACAATAAAAATGAATAATACAAAATTATTTTGTCACGGGTTTTATTTTTAATAGAACATTTTAAAACTTCAAGAAATTTAAGGTTATAATGTTGAATAAATATATGCATGTACTGAAATAACGCAGTTGAACAAAATCATTTTGAAATGTTTGGTTATTTATTTTCAAATCTTGAAATAATGTAATAAATAGTATGCAAGACAGTATATTCCAAACTATAAATAACACCCAAACTTAGATCAATGTGTACAGTTTTATTTCTTCTGAAATGATTTTAAGTGACAATAAATCATGATATGCTTTTGGTAATTTAACATAAAATATATAATAAAACAGTTTTCCTGAACAAAGGACAGAAAGAACAGTTTTCCCTAAGAAAATGAAAAATAAACACAAAAACTACCTTAAGTATGTTTGTGATTAATCGAGAAAACTATAAAGCACAGAGTAAACTGGAGAAAGGTTGTAAATTTTCTCTTCACAACTTGTTGATAATCAGTGTATATAGTGATTTATTTCTACATCTCACGTGAAATAAGCAACATATGATAAATCGTAATCAGATTTGAACAAGTTCATAATGAAATAAATATTCCTTTAGATCTTTAGAATTAGATTTCTAGATTTCTAGTACAGACATACCAATAGATAAACGACATTTTACAAAACAACCATTGACAAGAACGACAGTTTACAAAACGACATTTTTACAATATGAGAATGACGTATCCTCACTGAAATGATCGGGGTTTGTGTATAACAGTATTCAAATAACTTTTTGTATAACTTCTTAATAACTTTTTGTTCGGGAGAAAACCTACATATAAGTTATTCTTCCAGAAATAATTCTTTGCAATGACCTTATCATTCACAAATAACGTTACCACCTTAAAGTATGACTTATGAGGCATCTAACCTAGTTGAAAAAAAACGTTTCTTTATATTAGTATGATTTTTTATTTCTATTTCATGAACGTCATTTTTTCTGAAGAATACTAAATGTCTAAAGATAAGGAAAATGTTTGTTTTTATTGAACTGATTATATATGATTTTATGGGACATTTTTATCTTATTGAGTGAGCGTTACCTAAACGTGCATTTCTTTACAAATATCTGTCACGTAATCAAGTGAACGTTACATGACTTTTATAGTTGTTGATGTCGTGCATTCTAAGAACTTTTCAACAAGATTATTATGGGGATTTTTTTTTTGTTTAAAATGCCTGCCGTTATTGTTTCATCATTATTTGCTTGTGCCTGATTTAACACATTTACGACAAAGATGAATTACAGACGTGTGTTTGGTATTCCATGTCAAGAAAGAATAATGATGTTTTTGTCCATCTAAATGTCTTAAAGGTAGATAAGAACGAATGCCGGATCGTAAGGGTGGTTCTAGTGTTATGTTTTAATAATTACCAAATATTGTGATGTATCAAAATTAATTGTTGTCTGTAAATCACATGAAGTTAATGACAAAGATAAATCACAGACGAGTGAATGTTATTCCATTTCAAGATTCATTTTAGAGTTGAAAAGGTAGACTATTGCATGATAAATCTTTCATGTTCCTTGTATATCATATCTGTTACATTAAGTGAAATTTCTTCAAAGAGATGGTGTCAACATCGAAGGAACTGTTCCGATATATAAGAATAGTTAAGTAACAATATTCAGTTATTAATGATGAATGTGGTCTCATTTTATTATTTCATACAGTATATATATACATGTATATATATCATACATAACAATTTTCCAAGCAAATAATCGCATTTGTAAAGTACACGAATTATAATGATTTATATCAGACACTCGAAACTTAAGCAAGGTTTCAGATATCAGTTGCTAAGAACACACTTGTTGATTTTTTTGTTGATTTTTTTGAAAATTTTCAACAACTGTTAAATGAAACAAAAAAAGCACATGGACTCCAAAAATCCAAACTGGCAATAGTTTCTTTTTTAAAAAATGTCCCAAATATTGAATTTTCAAGTTTTAAGCTGTGAAAAGTGAAAAATTTAACTCCACAGATTTTATGCATAACCATGTGTTCTTTTGTGTAAACCGGCTCAACCAGTGATTATCTGTTGATCTGTTTTCCAAGAAAAAACAATTGATTATACAGTCCGTCAATTTGAATAAATCTATAAACACTGGAACATTTAAAATTCATATTCAATAATAAACATATGTTTGATAATATGCTAATTCAAATTTGTTTTCTTTTTAATGACTATTATTTGCTCCTCAAACAAACAAAATATTACTCTTTTTTTTTACATGTTTTCTGCAAAAATTAATGAGCGTATTATGCATCCTTTAAACTAACATTTCAAAATGAATATAGATTATTTCAAAGATAAATAAATGTGTAAATTAAAGTGCATTTATCTAATAAATTGTATTCGTCCCGAGTTTTATGTCCATTTGGGTCTTTGCAAGTGATACATTATAGTCAATTTACTTCTAGAAACTACAATGTAGCGTCAAATAAACCAAATATAGCCACTGATATTCTTGTCGAAAATTTTGACCATTACTTGATCCTGGATGATCAATTTGTTTATGTTGTAGTTTTTTTTCTTAAAAATCTTCGCTAAATTTTGCTAATTTTCTAAATTGGAAATTAGATGCATGAAAAAATATATAAGCTAAATTATACTTTTTATGTAAAGTACTTCTTTTTTACATTTAAACGCACACCTTATAACATTTACCTATTAATCAGTAAAATAACTTTCAAAAGATTCAAACAGGAAATAAAACCTTGTGTTTTACAGTTGTACATAAGATAGTAATGAACTCATTGAAACTTTAGTCCAAGACATAGTTGTACTTTGTATTTATATGTGTTCAAAGTTAATTCTATGTTCCTAATAACATTAAAACTACGGACGGAATGTGTGGTTTTCCCAAGCATGGGTATTTGCTAAAGCCTTTTTATACCTATTTTATGATCTAAATTGCATTTTATTGCAGATATAAGTCATTAAACTTAATTAAACAAACAGCATGAAGAATAAAAAATTAATGTATTGCATTACACATGTGTTTCCTGTAACAAAATATGATTAACAAGATCAACAAGGAAGGGCGGCGCTCATTTAATCATTACATTTACTAAAATGCTAAACTTAAAGGATTTATACGCTTAGACAATTATAAGTTTTTTCCATCACTACATTAAGCACTTAGTATGGAATTGAAAAGCAATTAAATAAACGTTTGATTTATTCAAAACCTTAATTCTAATTGATGGTATGATATATGAAGTTAATCTCAGTTAAACATAGGTGGACTTTGAATAAAAACATTAACTTCAAATGATAATTTCATCGGCACCAGTCGTGAACTTGTGTCGCAGTAAGGAAGGAATACTATCGTCAACATATCTAAATAGAATGACTGCAAGAGCTAAGATTGGTGACACTAACTCAAATTAAAATCGAAATTTAACCAATACAACACGCAAAATTAAAATGTAGAAATTTAACAAAGAAAACAACATTTATATTGTTCTTGTAACGCCAATGGATAATTTATCACTAGGGACTCTTAATTCAATTATCGTGCAAAATGTTATGTGCAAAAAAACAAAGGCAACAATTATATTCTATTTCAAGCCAAAGCAAAGAAACATTAACATTTACTATAGTTTTCTCGAACCCAAAAACTGCAAAGACAGGCCGTTTTTAGTTGCTGAAATAATTAAAACGATTAATTATTAAAATAATTACAGAAAATATAATTTCTTTTAATATTAAAAATGAATTGATTGTGGGCAATGCATGTCCGATATTTATTAATAATATAGCAACAGATATAAACCATAAAATATGATCTGAAATTAATTTTCTGTTATTAAAATGAGATGGAATCTGTAACACGTAGTCAATTAACAATTATAGCACCAGAAGTTTGCAAATTAATAAACTGAAGGCAAGTAGGTGCACGCGAAGGTAATAAACAGCGAACAATACGTATATGCCAAATATATCAAATATATATTCTCTAGAACAATAACAGCATTCTAATTATTCAAATCCTTTTTGACATTTTATTTATTAAGATTGTAACATGAAACATTTATTAAGACAGTATATTTAGTTGAATTTAATTCAAATTGTGGTACACAGTTTAGCATATAATAATAATAAAAATAATAAATTGTTTGAGCTGTACTATTGGTCATTCAAACCAACCAGTTACATACATACTAAAAGATGAATTGACAAGAATTATTTTGGTTTAGATGAGGTTACATAAATATTTATACTGTAACTGTCGTTTCCTTGACAGGCGGGACAATTCAAGGAGATATTCTGTATATAGAATAAAAAAGGTGTGTCGCTAATAGAAGCATTTGAATTCAGAGAATGCACATGTATGTTTCAAAACCTATCAATATATATACCACCAATATTTATCACAAATGTTTGTTTCCAGGGCCAAAGTAAATAACTTATTGCGACCCCTTTTCGGGTCCATTAATCGTTAATACAGACCGATCAGTCATGGTACAATTTTATATTTCTATCGTGTTTTGTTTGTTAGCCACACACAAATGTTATTTTTTGTCTGGTAGATGGCCGGAATTTAGGATACAATAAATATTAACTTTAAAATTACTTTAAGCGAAAGAATTAACAAAAATAAAAAACAAAAAACAAAAAATAAACAAACTAAGACACATATTTCAATGTGAGAGAGATCTTTAAGTCTTCAAGACAACTTGAATAAAAGTCTTATTGTGTTAAAAAATCATTTAAAAATGAGGGCTACTACTGTCACAAACGCACTGTAATCTTATAATTATGTCACAGCTTTTATTGTTTTGTTTTAATTGATCTCGAGTGGTCTACATGTTCGAAAAAAATCATTACAGCAATTGACAGTGGAAAAAATTTGCCCTGTACATTTCTCAATTCCGTGTTATTTTTCTTGTCCTTTCCGATCATTTATATCAATTTTAATTTTTGTTATGAGGTAAGAATGCCACTTAAACCGATCCCAAGAGGTGTAAAAACGTTTTACTTTGAAACGTACCTCATAAATAGTCACTTTAAAATCCAATATGTTGTTCTTCATCTACTTGGGGGTGTTTTCAATGCTCAGAAAGCATTACTACGTAATCTTAATTTTTACCTATATCATAAGACCTTTATCAATAGGGTAATCAGAATCTCATTAAGGAACACAAATAAGAGAAGAAAATCTGTATACAATGTTTATAGACCGATCTAGAAAGAGATATTAGACAATAAAATGAGAATAAATGAGTTTTAAAGTACTTCATCGTGTATTTACCATAGACTTATATGTGTGTTTATTATATTGCATTGTTGATAACACAACATGTACGGTCAGTTTATATTGCTAACTGTAATTGAAATTCGAACACAATTATTTAATGACGAATTCATTCTATTTAACCGTTTCAATTACAAATGTGCATTAACTTGCATTGCAATTTTAATATATTTAATGGAAAAGTCAAAACAATTTTTACTCAGAAAGGTTGAAAATATGTGTTTTTATTTAAATATATTTGCGTTGTGTAAGGGTATGAAATGTATCTGGTCAGCAAAATAATTTTTGAAGTTCTCCTCAAATGATAATAACCGCCATTTTCATGTTTAAATGTTGACTTATGCTTTAGCAGGTGTTAGAAGCGTGAACAATTACTTACACATTCAAGTACCGTTCATTTACAGGATTGATTACACCTTGTCGCTTTGGGCTTTCTTTAGGGAGTCCGTTGTTCTCTATTTCTAATTATCCCTAAAGTGTTTATGAATAAGTCGATAATGGATAAGAGGTTGTCAATGATTAAAAATTAGTAAGATTAAGTTAATTAGATACCACTTTGTGTTTATCTTTGTTCTCATATTTTAGTATACTTACGACGTGTAAAACGTTAAAAAATAGAGAAATGCAGAATCCCCACGGCAAAATTGTAAATGTTGCAGGCACGGTTTGATTGAGCGTGTTCGTGAACGGTACTGGAAAGTGCAAGTTGCCGTCCATGCCCCTAGCACTGGCTTAAGAAGAATTCAACATTTAAACACGAAAATGGTGAAATTTTGAATTTACAAACATCCGCAGATTTGTTAAATTATAGACATTTGTGTATCATCAGAAACAGTTCCTTTTTTACAGACTATTTTGATTGACCTTTAAACAGATGTAGGTCTCCGGATGTTAGAATCATTGTAAACTACCTACATTAGATTACTAATGTAACGATTAAATAATAATTGAATTACTAGGAGTTCTTATGTCAGAAATCTCAATAAATAAACAAGAGCTTTGTGTGTAGTAAATGGGTGCGGCATTGTTTAAACCATCTGTAAATCAAAGGTATTTCACTTGTAGAGATGAAAAAGATATAATTCCTTGCTCTTGGGAATTTCGAACCTGTGCTTGAATGATTAGATCGTTTGTTAAATTTGTAAAACATACATGATTGGAGAGACAATTGTTCAATATTAGCACACACAGTTGTTATCTAATATAAAATGTAAAAAGGGTTGTACTTATTAGTGTATGTTGTATTATATCTTCAAACAAAAAACAGTAGGAACTAAGTATTGTAATGAAATAAAATCTAAATTCAAATTTAAGATAATATTTTGAAATGTGCTTAATGTATTAGCGTTTAATTACGTCTCAAATTTCTTTCTCAAATATTTTAATTTGCTCACGATAGCCATGCACATTCAAATGTCCCTTTTGCATCTTTTTTTTTCAAATCAAGCATGCACATTTATTCTAAAATATGCATTAACTATCACTTTTTAATCTGATAAAAATATTTTATTTCATGTGAAATGGATATCTTTTGAAAATGATCTTTGCCTGTCACAGTGAATTTAAGAAACTTCACTTCAATTAATTTGTAGAAATTTATCCTGAATTAAACAATATGTCATTTAATATCGTTATTGCAAAGGATATTGCACCATGCTGATGGTAAAGAAATAGCAATAATGGATTTTGTAAATGGAAATTGGTGAATGGAAAAACATTTATTTGCTCTGATTAGTACCAAACCTGATGCTTAGATGATCAATTCTCAGAATAAAGAATTTGCCTTTGCCCATATCGTTAGTTGCACAAGTTCAAATTTCAAATTTAAATTGGGACTAAGAGTGAGGTTTCGCACCTATAACCTGTTTAAACGCCCCAGTGGTGTTATTACTATTGACTGTTTCAAGGCGGCATCCCTCTCTGTTCCTTCACATGTTTCACATGTATGCCTTGTGTATTGTTACATGTTTTGAATGTTTGCCTGTTTTGTGATGTCCTGTCATGTTGAAATGCGTTGACGGTAAGTACTCTCTTCCAATCCCCTCTCTTATAACATTTCGTGCCCTGCCCCCATTCCATATTCCCTTACACCCTTTGTCCCTTTTATTCCCATTTTAGTCATTACATATCCCACATCTCCTTTCACAGCCTTTGTGTCCCCTCCCCAGTTCGGTGCTTTCTTGTGCCCTGCTGGTGCTCTGTGAACGTCGCTTTGCCTTGTTGATCTTTATTCTCTTTTGTAACTTCTATCCGTTTATGCAATCCGTTTAGAAAGACAATGTTTGTTTCCCTGTATAGTACAATATTTTTGCACTAAGATAATGACGAATCGTTAAACATTACAATATTAACTAATATGGAACGATCAATCATTAGCAAATTTCTTCGATCAATAATACATTTTTGTAACTGTAATGTTTATGTTTATGTAATTATTTCTCATTTTTTATCGTATATTGACAGTCACTATAATATTGAAAGGTTAAAATAGACAGTTTCGTACATAATGAAAGCAATTATCTTCATTGCACGATGTTTCATTGTGAACATTACATTGGATAGTTACATAACATAACAATTATACAAACTCTTAAATTTTAGTCTCTCAAATACATATCATCATAAATGATTTTAATATAGCAATGAAGTACTTTGTGCATTATGTGTTTTATTTTTGACTGCAGTCAGTAATCGTTACTAATAACAATGACTGATTTAGAACTCCCGATAATAGATTTTACAAATTGCGCACCATCATTTTATCATTATTTTTATAACTGAATGGAAATTTCAAGACAAGAAAATATTACCCCTATTAAGTTGTAGCACATTTACGAAATAGGAATCGTATATACGAGGCTGTCTCTGATAAATCATCATATTAAGGGAGATGTAAAAGTATATATATAAATACTGGTTAAATATTAGAAGAAATAAAGTTTTTTAATCAGTGTACTAAAATAAACCTTGAGGCTAGGGAACGTGGACGGTAGCTTAGAATTATAACTGCCGTCCATGAACAGGCTTAAACCGAGCGTGCAAACGTTTTCCAGCTTGCCGTTTTTGTTTGGATTTTTGTTGTTGTTATTTTTTGCGCCCTGTAGGGATTCTCTTTTTTCAATGTTTGAAAAGCGATTCATCATAGCAAACAATTTGGCACTATTATGTGGTAAATTAAATTTAAATTTTATTATTTTATTTTCAAATTTTCAAGCGCAATTTCATAAAGTTTAATATGTCAACAGCTTAGAATTAGAACATTTTAATTGATTGGATTAAACACGTGTTTATACTTCAATTTTCGCTGCATCAACGATATGAAATATTTCATTAATAGCATATATTATTATAATGATTTCTTCTGAAATAGGTTTTGCAGTAGAAAATATTCCAGTTTCTTAACAGAGTTTATATGAATAGAACATCAGTGATTCTAATTGTTTTCACTTAGCATGCCTGCCTTTGTTCCTTTTATAATGACAATCGAAGTATTACAAATATATTTATTCTTAATTAAAGTTTTCTCCTAATTAAATATAATGATAGAATGAACATTATGTTTTTCCACTTTCGAAAATCAAAATTATTTTTAAAAATGTTATACCAATACAGCAAAATTTATTTTAATCTATTAACAAAAATACTTTATACATATTTTGGAAGCAATTATATTGATGAAACATGGGTCATAACATTAATATGTGTAATAAACATATCTTTTAACGTGAAACAACTGCATATTTGTTTTGTTTAAGAATACTTATTTCGAAATTTCTTCGCTATAAGCAAGAAACGTGGTTAATTATTAGCTCCTAATTATCAGACAAAAAACATATATTGTCTTAACTAAAGGTTTCGTTAAACATGTTTAAGCAATTATATTAATGGTTAAAGTTTCAAAGAAAAGATATGCAATAAAACGAACATTAAAGATGTTTATCATTTAAACTTGACCTGTTTTGAAGTAGAAAAACAAGCAGTGCAATAGCATTTACTTTTCTTATCGCTTTGTATATAAAGTAAGTATGGTTGTTTCATTTTAGTTATCAATCAATAATAATGAAAGAAAATGTTATATTTTTCGTTATTTGTTGTTTTCTAGTTTATTTAGATTGATCGATTTTGAAACGAGGATCTATGCAATGAAGAGTTAGCAGTGCAAGTCACATTTTAAAAAAAACCCTTATGTACACTGTCCTTGAATTGGTTAGATATAAGCGATAATTTGAAGTATACATGCAAAATAGAAAGGTAAATGGTTAAAATATTGTTGAGAGAAATATTTGCTACCATTTTCATAATATAAAGGGAGAAAGTTTTACCCTATGCAAAATATTTTAAGGAAAACTAATCATTTATCTAGTAAATAGATAAATACAGAGTCCCTAAAGAAAGCCCAACACGGCAAAATTGAAAATGTTGCAGGCTCGGTTTGATTGAGCCTGTTGGGCGGAACTAAATGAAATGGAATTTTGAAAGGGGATCAGAGGTTATGAAGCCTGCGTATCACAGATAAGACGTCAAAAGAAGTTTGTTAGCTAAGTTTATTATTTGTTTGTAAACGATAATCAGTATAAAACAATATTCAAAATCATACATATATTACAGTGTTTTAAGTTTCTTCTTTTCTGAAATAGAAATCTTCCTTTGTCTAACCTTTGATTCAGAAAAGTGTCCATCATACCGTAACAATACTATACAACTTCCTTTAAACGTTCCTCACAGACTTCCTGTAAGATGTGTAATATTCATATTTTTTTGTGTCGACATTTATTTCTTACAACGTGTTGTAATTTTATGATAAACTATTATCTTGTCAATTTGCAATCAAATAATTAAAATCAACTATAACACTTCCAAATTGTAAGTCATTAACAATAAAATTGCCTGTAGATAAACACAACGCCTATATCGTTGTACAGCATTCTTTTAAAGATGATCTTATAGAATGTCATTATTTCAACATTTCGAAGCTATCTTAAATCTCTCTATAAAGATATTGTATATTTAAATATAAATGCTATAGAACAAAACTTTTATATGGAATTCATGTTATGTTCTAGTAGTAAACAAATTATTATCTTGATTAATAAAAAATATCGTGTAGCCATTAATACATTATCAAGACATCAGCAATTGTTTCTTTCATCATGTCTGTAAATGTAAGTGAAAAAAACTATAACAAGCTTTTAGCTAGAATTGTTTACTTTTATGCGCGTATAAATCATTCATTATAATGGGTGTGGGTTTTTTCATTATAAATTACAGATAATCGTTTGTAAAATATTCTCTGACACATTGATAAACAAATCAGATATCCAGAGATTCCATTCTACGTTTATTATAGAACGTACAAGAATCATGAACGAAAATGTCTGAACGTTTATAAAAATAAAATTGCAACAAAACAGAAGGTTTCAAACTTATCAACATCACAGACAATTATCTTGAAAGGATCACCTTTGAAATCCAAAGAACCTAATCAAATTTTATATTGATAATATAATGCGTTATCATCTAATGGATTTAATTTTTTTTTAATACACACTTTTAGCTTTTAGACTTACATTGTATTTGTTCCTTGCAACAAGTAAAAAAATGTTTAGAAAATCCAATATAAAAGCAGTTTTGTTCGCAGTCAATTTCATACTGGTTTATACTGCTATGAGACTAATGCTAGGAGAGTAAACTTAGTTCGATATAGAAGACGAATTCCATTTTCTCTTTGAAGTAGCGCTGCTATTAGTGGAGTGAGATGTATTAGGGTTTGAGAGGACAACGTGATAATATGAGTGATTGAAGCAGGGGACTTCTTTGTGAAAAGTGTTTTATAACAATTAGATAAGTTTATGGACACAGGGGTTAAAGTCAGTGTGAGAGGTGCTTGTATCATTTAAGAAAATAGCGGATATAATGATTGGATTTAATTAAACATCAAATTAAATGTCATTTCTAACAAATAAATCCTTGTGAGAAACACGTTTTTACTTGAGTCTGCTTTGGAAAGTATTAATGAAAAGTAAGTAACAGTTTTTATTTATTTATAACATATACGAGGGGTTATCCAAAAATTCGTGGACTTTTTAAATATCTCTTGAACATCAACGTGTATTGTAATGAAATTTTATCAGCATACATTGTAGAATATTATCAACCCATTTTGAAAGAAACAGTCAATTGTGTCCATAAATAATAATTTTATATTGCTTTTAAATAAGCACATACACGGCACCCGGCGCACGGTAGAAAAACGCAGTAAGTCATCGTATATTTTTGCTAAAAAAAAAACTAAAAAAAAAACGTAGAAAATCCGCTGAACATCGCATGTTTCTTCTATGATGTCATTTAAGTAATTCTTTAAAATAATGGACGTCATTTCCGTTTATTTTTGTTGATATCGCTAGAAACGCCAAACGCCTTTATTGTTTACAACTGGAAAATTATGGACACGCGGTAATTAGAAAATCGCAAGATCATATAAAGATCATAAATTTTTGTTGTAATTTGGGGATGACACCTTCAAAATCATTTCATAAAAATCAGCAACGAACAGAGAAAAGAAAATTTCACAATCATTAGTGTTAAAGTGGCATAAGAAATTTAGTGACTGACATTACTTTGAGAAGCAGTAACCGTCATTGACTGCGTAACGTTGAAGCACAAGCTGTACGTTAATATTATGTCGTTGACGTCAATAATTTTTTGGATAGCGCCGCTGTCGCCGACATGTGTTTATGTAAAATTAAATATTGTCGGAATGTTAAAAGCTACTCACATGAATTTTTCTGTGTTTATGTGTTATTATTTCTTCTAAGCAGTGTAAGAATTTCAAATTAATATCTCAAATATATTTTACGCAACAAAGAAAGTCTACGAATTTTTGGATAACCCCTCGTATGTTGTACTGATAAGACGGTGATGCATACACGCCTGGTATATAATTTGCAAATAGTTTAAAACAAATATCGCATTTAATTTAACAAATAAGTACAAACAAATGAGATTATTAGTGTTACTTTGTTTGGATGCAATTTCAAGAATATTTCAAGAACGGGCAGTACGTATGCTATTTGTATGTGTTGTTTTGCAAACAAATGCTTAATATGAAATAAACATTTTGTTTATTTAAACATTAAAATATTACAGACGTACATATAAACTAATAATAAAAAACGTCGACATCTCTTGCAAAAACGTTTCGTAAAAATGTCTTGTTAGCTTATAAGACTGCCACAGTATAATCCAAAGTATATGTAACACCAAAACAAGGATGAATGTGTTCCTCATATTTCGGATATTTTCTTAAATGGCAATGAATCATTAAATGCCTTTAGTAATTTAACATAAAATTGACAGCTAAACCAGTTTTACTTAAGGAATGACCCGACAATAAGAACAGTATTATTTTCCGTAAGAACTTGGAAAATAAACTCATACACTACCTTAAGTATGTTTGTGATTAATCGAGAGAAAAATATAAAACAAAGTAAACTTGAGAAAGATTGTAAATTTTTTCTTAACAAGTTGTTGATGATCGATGTATATCTAGATTTATTTCACGTGAAATTAGCAAAATATAATCAAATCTGAATCAGAATATAACAAGTTCATGATGAAATAAATATTTCTTTAGATCTTTAGAATATTTCTAGTACATGCACGTGAATAGATAAACGACATTTTACAAGGACGATATTTTACAATATGAAATTACGTTTTAAATTCCTCACTGTAATAATCGGAATTTGTTTATGACAGCATTTAACTGACTACATGTATAACTTTCGAATAACTTTTTGTTCGGAAGAAAACATACATATAAGTTATTCTTCTTTAAATAATTCTTTGCAGTGACCTTAGCATTCGTAAATAACGTTACTATATTAAAGTATGACATTTTTTGGATATTTTGTTTAATTGAAAAAATGTTATGTAACATTTCTATATTTAAATATAATTGTTTTATTGTTATTTTATAAACTTTATTTCGTTTGTTAAAAAAACAAAATGTCTAAAGAAAAGAAAAGCGCTTGATTTTGTTGAATAATTAGTACATAATTATAATTTTATAGGACGTTTTAGCTTATTAAGTAAACGTTACGTTTCTACCTAAACAAATATTTCTTTATAGATATATTTTACGTAATCAAGTGAACGTTACGTGACTTCTATAAATTTTATTTGGCAGAAGGTGACGTCGTGCATTCTAAGAATTTTTAAACAAGATTATTATGGAGATTATTGTGTTCAAACCGTTAGTCGTTAATGTATCATTACTGTTTGTTTGTGCCTGATTTAACACATTTACGACAAAGATAAATTACAGACGTGTGTATGATATTCCATTTCAAGAATGATTAATGATGCTTTTGTCCATCTAAATGTTTTACAGGTAGACAAGAACAAATGCCAGATCCTAAGGATGGTTTAGTTTTATGTTTCAATACTTACCATATATTTTATGTATCAAAATTAACTGTTGGCTGTAAATCACAGGATGTTAATGACAAAGATAAATGACGTGTGAATGATATTCCATTTCAAGACTCATTTAAGAGTTCAACAAGTAAACTCTTGCATAATCACTGTTTTACGTTTCTTGTGTTTTATCGCTCTAAGTTATATGTGATTTCTTGAAGTGAAATTTCTCAAAAAAAAGATGGTATCAACATTGAAGGAATGTTTGTGCGTTTTCGTTTGGAAGAATAGTTAATTATCAACACTCAGTTATTATTGAAGAAAGTTATGACATTTTACTTGTTTATACAGTATATCAAACATAATGATTTTGCTAGGCGGTGCGTTAGAAAAGTTTGCAAAATGTCATCGTTTTGAATGATTTTCTTAAGACGGAAAAATACATAGCAAATATTCTCTGACTAACAAGAATGATAAATATATATTTGAGACACTCAAAACTAAAGCAAAATTAAGAGATCAATTGCTAATCATAAAGCCGTTTTAGAGAGAAAAACAAAAGCGCAAAGAACAATAATAATATTAGTTAAATTTCTTTCAACAATGTTTAAATCAAATGCACTTGAAATCGAAAATTCCAAACTGGTAAAGGTTTCTTTATTCAAGAGGTCCGAAATATTTGACCTTTTACGTTTCAAGCTGTGAAAAGTGTAACCCCGCATTTTCTTTTCATTGTAAGGTCTACAGCGTACATCCATTTATGCATCATTTTCCATAAATCTGTAAACACTGGAAAGGACCATAAGAAACATATTTTCAAAAATATGATAATTCAAATTTGTTCTTTTTAATAAATATGAATTTCTCCCTTCACAAACTGTATCAACTGAGGAAGCTAAATAAAGCGAAACATGTTTTGATACTTAAATTTGTGTTGGTGTTTGATTCAATTGTCCTCCCTTCACAAACAAAATATTACTATTTTGTTTCACATATTTGCTGCAAATGTCAAAGAGCGTTTTATGCATATTTTTAACTGAATAATTTTTAGAAGGATCAACGATTATTTAAAAGATACGCATGTTAATCTAAGTGCTTTTATCTAATAAATTGTATTTATCCTGAGTTTAATGTTCATTTGGATCTTTGCAAGTGATCATTTTAGTAAATTCCCCTTAATTTACTTCCAGAAACTACAATGTAGCATCCAATAAATATAAATATATATATGCCACATATATTCTAATAAAATATATGCTTTCTCAAATAAAATAGGACTTGATGCTGGATGATTAATTGATTATGTGTTGTTGCTTTTTTAATATGCTTGTTTTAATTTTTGTTATTTTTTTTATGAAAGAGACTGTGTATTGGAAAATAGGTATATGAAAAGTTAAAAATAAATGATACTATACTATTTAAGTACTTTTTTAACATTGTAACGTACACCTTATAACATTTACCCATTAATCAGTAAAATGGTAGCAAATATTTCTCTCAACAATATTTAACCATTTACCTTTCTATTTTGCATGTATACTTCAAATTATCGCTTATATCTAACCAATTCAAGGACAGTGTACATAAGGGTTTATTTAAAATGTGACTTGCACTGCTAACTCTTCATTGCATAGATCCTCGTTTCAAAATCGATCAATCTAAATAAACTAGAAAACAACAAATAACGAAAATATAAGTAAACATTTTCTTTCATTATTATTGATTGATAACTAAAATGAAACAACCATACTTACTTTGGAGAAATTATATACAAAGCGATAAGAAAAGTAAATGCTATTGCACTGCTTGTTTTTCTACTTCAAAACAGGTCAAGTTTAGTTGATAAACATCTTTAATGTTCGTTTTATTGCATATCTTTTCTTTGAAACTTTAACCATTAATATAATTGCTTAAACATGTTTAACGAAACCTTTAGTAAAGACAATATATGTTTTTTGTCTGAAAATTAGGAGCTAATAATTAACCACGTTTCTTGCTTATAGCGAAGAAATTTCGAAATAAGTATTCTTAAACAAAACAAATATGCAGTTGTTTCACGTTAAAAGATATGTTTATTACACATATTAATGTTATGACCCATGTTTCATCAATATAATTGCTTCCAAAATATGTATAAAGTATTTTTGTTAATAGATTAAAATAAATGTTGCTGTATTGGTATAACATTTTTAAAAATAACTTTGATTTTCGAAAGTGGAAAAACATAATGTTCATTCTATCATTATATTTAATTAGGAGAAAACTTTAATTAAGAATAAATATATTTGTAATACTTCGATTGTCATTATAAAAGGAACAAAGGCAGGCATGCTAAGTGAAAACAATTAGAATCACTGATGTTCTATTCATATAAACTCTGTTAAGAAACTGGAATATTTTCTACTGCAAAACCTATTTCAGAAGAAATCATTATAATAATATATGCTATTAATTAAATATTTCATATCGTTGATGCAGCGAAAATTAAAGTATAAACACGTGTTTAATCCAATCAATTAAAATGTTCTAATTTTCAGCTGTTGACATATTAAACTTTATGAAATTGCGCTTGAAAATTTGAAATTAAAATAATAAAATTTAAATTTAATTTACCACATAATAGTGCCAAATTGTTTGCTATGATGAATCGCTTTTCAAACATTGAAAAAAGAGAATCCCTACAGGGCGCAAAAAATAACAACAACAAAAATCCAAACAAAAACGGCAAGCTGGAAAACGTTTGCACGCTCGGTTTAAGCCTGTTCATGGACGGCAGTTATAATTCTAAGCTACCGTCCACGTTCCCTAGCCTCAAGGTTTATTTGATTACACTGATTAAAAAACTTTTTTTCTTCTAATATTTAACCAGTATTTATATATATACTTTTACATCTTCCTTAATATGATGATTTATCAGTGACATCCTCGTATATACGATTCCTATTTCGTTAATGTGCTACAACTGAATAGGGGTAATATTTTCTTGTCTTGAAATTTCCATTCAGTTTATAAAAATAATGATAAACATTTTTAATGATGGTGCACAATTTGTAAAATCTATTATCGGGAGTTCTAAATCAGTCATTGTTATTAGTAACGATTACTGACTGCAGTAAAAAATAAAATAAAAACACGTAAGGCACAAAATACTTCATTGCTATATTAAAATCATTCATGATGATATGTATTTGAGAGACAAAAATTTATTGAAATGTTATGTAACTATCAAATGTAATGTTCACAATGAAACATCGTGCAATGAAGATAATTGCTTTCATTATGTACGAAACTGTCTATTTTAACCTTTCAATATTATAGTGACTGTCAATATACGATAAAAAATGAGAAATAATTACATAAACATAAACATTACAGTTACAAAAATGTATTATTGATCGAAGAAATTTGCTAATGATTGATCGTTCCAGATTAGTTAATATTGTAATGTTTAACGATTCGTCATTATCTTAGTGCAAAAATATTGTACTATAAAGGGAAACAAACATTGTCTTTCTAAACGGATTGCATAAACGGATAGAAGTTACAAAAGAGAATAAAGATCAACAAGGCAAAGCGACGTTCACAGAGCACCAGCAGGGCACAAGAAAGCACCGAACTGGGGAGGGGACACAAAGGCTGTGAAAGGAGATGTGGGATATGTAATGACTAAAATGGGAATAAAAGGGACAAAGGGTGTAAGGGAATATGGAATGGGGGCAGGGCACGAAATGTGATAAGAGAGGGGATTGGAAGAGAATACCTACCGCCAACGGCATTCAACAAGACAGGACATCACAAAACGTGGAAACATACAAAACATGTAACAATGCACAAGACAAACACGTGTAACATGTGGAAGAACAGAGAGTGGTGCCGCCTTGTAACAGTCAATAGTAATAACACCACTGGGGCGTTTAAACAGGTTATAGGCGCGAAACCTCACTCTTAGTCCCAATATAAAATTTTTAATTGAACTTGTACAACTTGCAATACGGACAAAGACAAATCCTTTATTCTGAGAATTGATCATCTAAGCATCGGGTTTAGTAATAATCAGAGCAAATAAATGTATTTTTTATATTTTTCCATTCACCAATATCCATTTACAAAATCCATTATTTTTATTTCTTTACCATCAGCATGGTAATATCCTTTGCAATAACGATATAAAATGACATATTGTTTAATTTAGGATACATTTCCTACAAATTAATTAAAGTGAAGATTCTTTAATCAATTGTAACAAGCACAGATAATTGTCAAAAGATGTCCATTTCAAATGAAATTAAATATCTTCATCAGATTAAAAAGTGATACTTAATGATAGTGAATGCATATTTTAGAATAAATGTGCATGCTTGATTTGAAGGATGATGCAAAAGGAACATTTGAATGCCCGTAGATATCGCTAGCAAATCAAAATAATTGTGTAAGATATTTGACACGTTATTATACGCTAATACACTAAGCACATTTTGGAATATTATCTAAAGCTGTTTTTAGATTTTTACTTCATTACAATAGTTATTTCCTACTCTTTTACGTTTTCAAGATTTGATACAGATTAGATACTAATGAAAGTAACATACTCTCTAATTACTACCATCTTCTTATCTGTTTATGTGTGTGTTTGATAAAAAATGTGTATGCTAATATTGATCATATTCTTCTACAATCATGTATCTTTTACAAATTTAACAAACGATCTTATCCAGCACAGGTTTGAAATTCCCCAGAGCAAGGAAATGATAGTTCTTTCTTTTCTACAGGTGAAATATCTTTGATTTACAGATAGTTTAAACAATACAGCTACCATTTCCTACACACAAAGCTCTTGTTGTTTACTTATTGAGATATCTGACAGAAGAACTCCTAGTAATTCAGTTATTCTTTAATCATTACATTGGTAATCTAATGTAGGTAGTTTACAATAATTCTAGCATCCAGAGAGACCTACATCTGTAAAAAGGCCAATCAAAATAGATTGAAAAAATGGAATTTACTTCTGGTGGTATACATATTGTTATGACTGTAACAAGTCGAATCGTACAGGGAACTACTTATCTATTTCTATACGACATATGTGAACTCAATATGAGAACAGAGATAAAAAAAAACACGGCGTTATATTATAAACTCGATCGTACTTATACTTTATCATTTAAAACTTTCTATTCATCATTACTTCATTACTGGTCACAAACAGTTCAGTTTGTGTTAAAATAGAGATAAACAAAATCACTAAAGAAAACCTAAAACGACAAAATTGAAGATGTTACAGACTCGGTTTGACTATGCCTGTCAATGGACGGTTATAAATAGTGAAAGTAAACGTCCGCTACTGTAGCACCAGCTTAAACAAAATTTAGAATTGACACATGATAATAATGGTAATCATAATTTGAGGACAGCTTCAAACATTATAGTGCTGGCCAAATATATATTTCATATCACTGCACAATGTAATTATGTCTATTTGCAAAAGAAAGATCTCAACCTTTCTCAGTACGATTCATTTTGAGTTTTTCCATTTAAACTAAAATTGAAATGCAAGTTTATACAATTATAATTGAAGTAGTTAGATAGAATATATACTTGGCCATTAAATAATTCTGATAACATTTCATATTTAAGTTTCAGTTTGCAATAAAAGCTTACCGCAAATGTTGTGCTGAAACGTTTTTGACAAATATAAATGCTTGTTTCAGTTAATTCATTAATAACCGTCTTAATATCTAGTCTTTTAAGAAGTGTTGGCAAAACTAGATATCAATATCAGACATCTAGTCCGAAGCCCTTGTAAATTATAATGAGTATTTCAATCAAAACATCAACAACGCATAATTTATTACATACAAATAAGTCTATAGTATGGTTATTACACGACGAAGTAATTTAAAACGCATTTATTGTCATTTTATTGTCTAATATCTCAATCTAGATACGTTTATAAATATTGTAGACAAATTTCCTTTCCTAATTTGTATTCCTTAATGAGATTGTGATTTACCTATTGATAAACGTCTAATGATACAGGTAAAAATGTGGTAAGGTGGAATATTAACTGCACCAAGTGGATGACTGGAACTTTAACTGTCACTTGACTACTTGATTCCTGTTAATTTTGATAAAGGAAAATTAATTCCAGATCATATTTTAGGGTTTATATCTATTGTTAAATGATTATTAAAAATCAAATATTCATTGCCCACAAACAAATTATTTCCAATATTACAAGTATTACTTGCAAATATCTTTTGTGCAGTCGTTTTAATTATTTCAGCAACTGAAAACGGCATATCTTGTCAGTAGGTGGGTTTGAGAGATGTAAAGTAAATGCCAATGTTTCTTTGTTGTGGTTTAAAATAGAATATAATTGTTGCCTTTGTTTTGAACATAACATTTTGCAAAATAATCAAATGAAGTGTTTCTTTCTGATAAATTATCAATTGGCGTTACAAGTACAATATAAATGGTGTTTTCTTTGTTAAATTTCTTCATTTTAATGTTGTGTATTTTATTTGTTTATTTTTATTTAAGTTGGTATCAACAATCTTAGATTTTTGCAGTAATTCTATTTAGGTATGTCAATAATAGTATTCCTTTGTAACTGCAACACATGTACACGACTGGCACCGATGCACTTTACACTATACAATGTATGTATTTGTGTAATAATAAATCTTATCATTTGAAGTTATTGTTTTTATTCAAAGTCTACCGATGTTTAACTTAGATTTTCTTTTAACACCATAGCACGGATATTTGGTTAAACCTTTTTTATAAGAATTTTATGATCTAAGTTGCATTTCATTGCAGATACATATGATTAAATCTTTAAATTAATTAAACCAACAGCTTGAAGAATAAACAAAGTTAAATTTATAGCATTACACATGTGTTTATTATAACATAACCAATTAAATCATTTTAGTTACTAAAAAGCTAAACCTGGAGGATTTATACGCTTAGACATTTAAATATAAGTTATTCCAAATTCTACATTTAGCACTTAATATACAATGGAAAAGCAATAAAATTAATGCAATGCTTGATTTATTCAAATCTTATTTCTAATTGATGTTATGGTGTATAAAGAAAATCTAAGTAAAACATCGGTAGGCTTTGAATAAAAACAATAACTTCAAATGATAAGATTTATTATTACACAAATACATACATTGTATAGTGTAAAGTGCATCGGTGCCAGTCGTGTACATGTGTCGCAGTTACAAAGGAATACTATTATTGACATACCTATATAGAATGACTGCAAAAACTAACATTGGTGATACCAATTTAAATGAAAATAAACAGATAAAATACGCAAAATTAAACTGAAGAAATTTAACAAAGAAAACATCATTTATATTGTACTTGTAACGCTAATTGATAATTTATAAGTAAGGAACATTTCATTTGATTATTTTGCAAAATGTTATGTTCATAAGAAAGGCAACAATTATATTCTATTTCAAACCACAACAAAGAAACATTGGCATTTACTATAGAACTCTCAAACCCACCTACTGAAAAGATATGCCGTTTTCAGTTGCTAAAATAATTAAAACGACTGCACAAAAGATATTTGCAAGTAAGACTTGTAATATTGAAAATGATTTGTTTGTGGGCAATGAATATTGGATTTTTATTTATCATTTAACAATAGATATAAACCCTAAAATATGATCTGAAATTCATTTTCCATTATCAAAATTAAAAGGAATCAAGTAGTCAAGTGACAGTTAAAGTTCCAGACGTCTTCAAAGTAATAAACTGAAGGTAAGTAGGTGCAAGAGAAGGTAATAAACAACGAACAATACGTATATGCCAAAAATATCAAAGTAACATGTATTCTCTAGAACAATAACAGCATTTTTATTGTTGAAATCCTCTTTGATATTCTATTTTGTGTCGCTAATAGAAGCACTTCAATTCAAAGAATGCACATGCATGTTTTAAAACCTAACATAATACATACTTCCAATATTTCTTACTTATTGTTTTGTCCAGGCCAAACTTAATAATCACTAATTGTGATCCCTTTTCGGGTCATTAGTGC